>NC_077233.1:257219901-257349901 GCF_027887165.1 Monodelphis domestica
TGGGGGTAGACTTCCAAATTAATAAGATGACACATCCGTTTTAATATGTAAGTATTAATAAACTATTTCATATTTTTCTTGTGGAGAAGACAGAAACATTGACTTAACAATATTACAATTGAACTGAATGGCCAAACTCAAAGAACTATTAATGGTTAAATGGTTAAAAAGGAGGGCAGCTAAGATAGTGAATGTCATATGAAGACTGGTTGAAAAAACTGGTGCTGTTTAGCCTGGAGAAGAGAGGACTGGAGAGGACATAACTGCTTACAAGTATTTGTAAAACTCTAATATAGAACAAGGATGACATTTGCTATGTTTAGACCCAGAGGCAAGATGTGTTGATAAACATTTAACAAATTGATTCTCTTGGGGAAACAATCATGTAGCAGGACACACTTTTAAGTTTAATCGGCATTATTAACATTTTGCACTCCCCTTTTCTCAATCTGAACAATCAACAAAACAATAAATCAAGCTCCAATTTGCAGCATCTCCTAATTTCTGAGGCATGATGCCCATAATTTAACTTATTTGATGTAATAAAAATAATAAATATTTAATAATGTCATTCTTAAATATTTATTAAAATTTCTTTCTTTAAATAGTTAATAAAATTTGATTTTATTTTATTGTCTCTCACAGTCCAGAAAGACCTGGTTCTAGTACACCACTACTCAGAGGGTAGAATCAGAAGCATTTGGTAAGTGTCAAATTGGTGAACTTAGGCTTGATATCAGGAAAACATTCCTAATAATTACAATTGTCCAAAAAGTAAAATGACTCTCTTAAGGGTCTTGGAGGTATCTAAACAGAGATTGAAGGACAGCCATATTGGGGAATCCTTTTGTGGACAGATTATGGATAGGCTGGACTACAAGATTGCTACAGTATTTTCCAATTCTTAACACTGTGATTATATGTAGTAGTTTAATAAGGCATCTCATTGGTCCTGCAGTGGATAGAGTGGCAGACCTTGACAGGAAGACCTGAGTTCAAATCTGACATCAAACACTTACTTGCTATGTGGCTCTGGCCAAATAACAACCTTCTTTGTCTCAGTTTCCCCACTCTAAAATGAACTGGAAATGGCAAACCTGTCCAGTATCATTGTCAAGAAAATCCCAGATGGAGTCTCAAAGAGTTGGATACCACTGAAATGACTGAACATCAACAACAAGGTAGGAGTGATCTGCTGAGGAAGAAATAGACATACAAGAAGAAATTAACAAACAAATGAGAAGGGAATAAGCATTTATATAGTGCCTACTTTGTGCCAGACACTCTGCTAAATGCTTTACAAATATTGATCTGAATTGGTCCTCACCACAAACCTGTGAGGTAGAAGCTGTTATTATCCCCATTTTACAACAGAGTAATCTGAGGCAAACAGAAGTTTAGTGACTTGCCCAGGGTCACACAACTAGTAAGTATCTGAAACTGAATTTGAACTTTGGTTCCACCTCATTCCAGGCCCAATTTTCTATCCACTGTGCCATCTCACTGCCTCAAAAAAATAGCAAAATGCACAAAGAAATGTAGATACTAAAAAGCAACTTATTAAATGATGATAGGTATAAATTAAAGGCAAATAAGTAACAGATTGTTTAAAGGACAATGCCAATAACTTCTGAATATGGTGATGAAACTAGAGTGGTTCTTATGTCTCTGTACCTGTGTGCATCAGAAAGAAAAGGAGAAAATTCATTATTTCAGCTTTTATTTAAAGGCACTAAAAATGAAGCAGTTATTTGAAGGAAAGCTTATTGTAAAAAAGAGAGTTATTAAGATAAAATAAATCAAACAGAAAATTAAATTGATAATAAAAGCAGGTTCTTTGGGAGGGAAAAACCAACTAGGTTGCTAAATTTTGTTTTTTAAAGAGATTCAGTAAAACTGTTCCTGTAAAGAAATACTTATAACAAATACCAAAAAAGTCTTTACAAATTAAAATGGAAAGGAAATAGATAATTATCTGCACAAATACAAATTTACCAAATTGATAGAACAGAATTATTTAAAAATACCAGTCTTGGAGGAAAAAAAAATCACAGATTCAAAGAATTAACATGCAAAAGAGTACCTGGCTCAGATAGCTTTATAACAAACAATTCTTTTAACCTTTCCAAGAAAAATAATACCTGCTATACAGATAATTCATAGATGGAATAAAAGATGGAACATTAACCTTTTATAAACTTAATGTGGTATTGATTTTTAAAACAAGATGGATGACATTAAAAAAGAAAATTATAGACTAATTTAATGAAAATAGGTATAAAGTACTAAATAAAATATTAGTTAAGAGAATATGTAATTACCATAAGAGAAGTATTCATTATGACCAAGAAGTGTTTGCAACAGGCATGAAAGGCTAGTTCAAAATTAGTACCATAAAATGTAAAACAAAAAAAAACGTATAAAAGTAAGTATTAATAGATCTAGAAAAAGCCTTTGTTTAAAATAATTCAGCAAGCTAGGGGGAAGGCGGGAGGGAAAGATCGTGATTCATGTACCATGGAAAAATATTCTATATTAATTAATTAAAAAATAAACTTTTAAAAATATTTCAATGAAATAGAGACTTTTCTTTGACATGATAAAAACATTAAGTAAAGTCTTAAGATAGACAAAAAGCAACTTATTATATAATGGGAAAATTTTAGAAGTGCTCCTACAAATGTCGGTATAAAGCAAGGCTGCCAATTCTAGCCCCTTTTTACTTGACTTAGCACATGAAATTCCAATGCTTGAAATTTAGAAAAAAGTATCAAAGGGATTAACAATAGAAGTTTTAAGGTCAGAATATTACTCTCTGTAGATAAAATGACAGAATAGAGACCACGTGATATAACGGATAGAGAGCTGGCCTTTGAGTAGGGAAGAATTGGACGTAGGTCAGTCGTTTGACATATACTGGCAATGTGACCTAGGGTCACCTAACTTATTGAAGTGCCCATAAGTAACTCTCTGAGACTGAATTATGGAATAGTTGTTGAACTACATTAATAGCGTGAATTTCCTCAATGGAAATGCTCTATAGCAATGAAATAATGGAGCTAGTATTTTTTTAAATGATAGAATACCTAAATAATTGAAATGCCTCAAACAAATAAATACTTAATGGAAAAAATAAACGAATACATCAAAGTTGCAGAATATAAAATTAATCCATAATAATGATCTGCATTCTGATTATTTCAATAATAATGATCAAAGAACTATAATAAAAAAGAAATCCCATTTACAATAACAATATTTTTCAAATATTTGAGTAATGATGACTTAGAAACACAGAAATCACATAAAGAAAACTATAAAATAATGTAGAAAAAAAAGAGGACCAAAATAAGTGGAGGAGTAATCATAGCTCATTGATGAGTCAGATAAGTCAGTAAAAACTTTAAAACTTGAAATTAATTATTACATTTTCCGTAATGCCAGTTAAAACATAAAAGGACTTCTTTATAGAACCAGATGGAATCATAATGAAATGTATATGGAAAAACTAGCAGGTAAGACTATTATTGGTATACTGAAAAGAAAAATGGATGAAGGGTATTTTGCCTTGCCAGACATTAATAAGCATGTTACAAAGCAGTTATTATAAAAGTTATCTGATACTGGGCAAAAAAAGTAGTGAACTAAATTGATGGAATAGAATAAATATCCCAGAAATGCAGCCAAATCTCTACAAAAGATTACTGTCTGATGAATGTTTAGGAAATAAAAATTGAGGAAAGGATTCATTACTTAACATGTAGACTTGGGGAAATTGGTTGTAGGTTTGGCAAGAAAGGAATCTGGATATACATCTTACACTCTATTACTCTGTAAATTCCAGCTGGATAAGACTTAAATGTTAAAGAACAAAATTCTAGAAAGATGGAAGAAAATGAAACTATTTATATCAGCTCTTGAAGAGAAATAATTTTCTTTCAATTGAAAACATGGAAATAACTTCTGGGAACAAGTTATATAGATTGAACTCTAATACTTAAAAAAACTTCTCACAACTAAAATGATAAAAGAAAAGAAAAATAACTCCAGGAAAATATTTACAGCATCTGTGAGATATTTAAACTTTAGTACAAAATATACATGGGCAGCTGATGGTTCAGTTAATAGAATGCCAGGACTTGAGTTCAACTCTGACCTCAGACATTTACCAGCTGTGTGATCCTGGACAAGTCACTTAACCTCAGTTTGCCTCAGTTTCTTCTTCTATAAAATAAATTCCTTCTTTAGTTTATTTTATAGAAGAAGAAACTGAGGCAAACTGAGGTTAAGTGACTTGGAATCACAAAGAGTGGGACATGACTGAAAATGACTGAGAAACAACAACAAACAAAATATAGAGAAAATAAATGTCTCATACCTGATTTTTACTGTACTTTTTGTATCTTACTACTTTCCTCTTTATATAGAGTCCCTAGAAATGAGCCAAATATATATTTTTAACCCTTACTTTCTGTCCTAGTATTAGCTCTAGGAAAAAAAAGGCAAGAACTAGGTAATCAATGATTAAGTGACTTGCCTAGGGTCACACACAGCTTGGCCTGAAACCAGATTCCAAATTTGTTTTAATCAACTTTCCCTGAGGTAAGCATGTAAAGAGTCCAATGCATTCAATAAAGAAAATAGGAAAATTTATTGGAAAAAGCAATCATTTGATTTCTGTCTCCCCTACAACTGAAACCATTCTATTCATGTTGATTGAGCAGCCCATTACGGGTAAGTATCTCAGTCATCCTTGTTCTCCTGGGTTCTAGTGTCACATAAGAAACTACTTTAAAAAGCTTAAAGGTCACTTCCATTCTGGAGGCAGATAGGTAATTCTGTGGAGTGGTCTCACACACTTATGACCCTGGGCAAATCCCTTGACTTCTGTTTGCCCTAATCCATTGGAGAAGACAATAACATACCCTGGCAGTATCTTTACCAAGAAGACCCCATGGACAGTCACACAAGACTAAATGACTGAACAATTCCCATTGCACAATGGATAGTCAACGGGCATAATCAGAGCATTTTCGGGAGAGTGCAAAGTATTATCAATAATCAGGTGAAAAAAATGTTCAACCTCACTAATATGAAATACAAATCAAAGGACCATTGAAGTGTGAACATTATTAGCAAAAAATGTAGTAGCAAATATGTTCATATTTGCAAATTAGCATATTAGCAAAATAATTAAGAGCAGCAAAATGTATTGGAGAGGAGGATTGTGATGAAATAGATGCATTTATTCATCATTTGTGGAACTGAAAAGTTGAAGAATCTTTTTGGAGAATAAAGGCTATGAAAATAACTGTACTTTTTTTTGATCTGATAATTCCTTTGTGAGGAATGGACACTGAAAGAATTGTATTGTGTATGTACACCTCCAGAGGAAGAACTGATAAATAGAAATTGGTAAGACATCATTTATATATATATACATATATATGTATTGTTTTTGTCAAATGAGGCCTTCTCTAGTGTGGAGAAGAGGGGGAGGAAGGGAGTTACCTGGGAATTTTAAAGTAACAAACAAATAAATAAGTAAAACTTTAAAATAAACCAAAAAATAACACTCTTTTTTAAGATTCTTATAGAAGAATTATCTAAGTGAAAAAAATCTAAAGCAACCCAACTATTGAGTTATAGTTTTTGTAAAAAGTCATATATTAGCATAATAGAATACTAAAAAGAAATTAAGATGCACAAATATGTGGATTACAAACAAAAGTTTAGAAAGATGCAAATTTTTTAAAAGTAGAACCATATGAAGTTTACTTTAACCTTTCCCCTGAATGTTAAGCATTTAGGTTGCTTCCAGTTTTATGCAATTACATATAATGATCTACAAAAATCTTTGAATGGGCAAGTCGTTTTTATTTTTTTATAATTCCATCAGGTTCTATTCCTAACAAAGAAATTATTGAATCAGGAGAACATTGTACACAGAAAGTGAAACACTGAGGAATGATCGAGTGCAATGGACTTTGCTACTAGCAGCAATGCAATGATCCAGGACAATCCTGAGGGACTTATGAGAAAGAATTCTATCTATTGTACATTCAGAGAAAGAACTGTGGGAGTAGAACACAGAAGGAAAGTACATAACATCACTTGTTTATATGGGTACATAATTTGAGGTTTTCGTTTTAAAAGATCACTCTATTGCAAAAAAATGAATAACATGGAAATAGGTATCAAGTGATAACATTTTGATTTATATAACCCAATGGAATTGCTTGTTGGCTCTGGAATGGGGGAGGGAAGAGGGAAAGGAGAGCAAATGAATTATATAACCATGGAAAATATGTTTAAGAATAAAAAATAATTTTAAAAGGAATTATTGACTCAAAAGGCATAATTATATGTGAGGAAATGTGGAGAGTTAAATGAAGTATACTAACTGTTATCATATAAACAAAAGGAAATAAGGATGAAAGGATAAGAATCCATAAGTGGAATTAGGAAAAGGGAGTAAGACAGTGTTTGATACTTTATTCATTGAAGTAAATGAATTTAACTATATTAAATGATTAGGAATGTGTATTTATATTAAATGTTAAGTTTTTAATAAAAAAGCTAATTTTTTTAAAAACTCAGAATGGGCACTAGGGCTCAGCTTTGTTGGATTTTGGATGTTGGCAGAAGAGCATGGAGCTGGGAGCCCAATTTGAGGGCTGGGTTTGGTTATACTGTGTTAACAATGTTATGGTGAAATTATGTTGACCAGAGTAAATTTGAGATGTTTGTCTGTGTCCACTTTATTTTGAACAAACAGTAAATTTGATTACCAGCCAGAAAAGAACCATTTTAAGAATCTTGTTAGAATCTAGGATTATCCATGCCAATTATCTGAGTGATATAGGCCAAAGAAACTCTTAGCCTGAGCTATCGAGGAAACTGAGGCCACAGTGCATTTTGTGGATGTATTACAATAGGTGAAAACATTTGGGGAAAGATATCCCCATCATAGGCATTAGGGGCATTGCAAGAAGTGAAGTGTGGAGGTGGGGTGGAGTAAGGGAAGATTGCTACACATGGGGAACATTTTTATATTTTTGTTTTTATCTTTTATTTTTCAAAAATTTTGTTTTCTGTTTACTGAATCTCTGTTGACTGTTAGAATTAACAAAATCAGAATCTTTCCTCATATTTGCAACCCTGCATGACTCTTTGGACACACACATGGGGACAATAATAACTTGAATTTTTTAATACCAAAGATTTCAAAGTGCCCCCCATGCCCTTTGTGCCTCACTAAGCCTCTAATATAATCTGCTAACATCCCTCCCAATCAAGGAAGCCTAGATGGGATTTAATATGTAAATATTAATAGATAGATAATATGTATATTAATTCATTAGATTTTTATAGTCTAAGAAAACTGTCTAATCAGTGACTTTCTGAATTAAGATTTGAACTCAGGTCTCCTGACTCCAGATTTAGCATTTCAGATTACTCCCATAAATCTGAGGAACTCAGGACTCAGCCTGCTGGTTCTCCACCATCACATGCCACTGTCCATTTTTTGCTCCCTTTTACGGGTAATCTTCCTCTGTTCAAATGTGGTGGGGGAACTCCTTGAGAGTAGAGTTTACCTTTTTTTTTGGCTTATATTTATATTTGTATTCCCAGCACTTGGCACCTGGCCTCATAAATTGTTGTTAGGTTGTTGCTGTTAAACAGTAAATGCTTCATAAACCTTTGTTGAAAGTGTTGAAAGGAAGAGGAAGGAATTTCACACTTTCTAGTATCTCTCCAAATAAAGACAGAAGAAGAAGAAGAAGAAGAAGAAGAAGAAGAAGAAGAAGAAGAAGAAGAAGAAGAAGAAGAAGAAGAAGAAGAAGAAGAAGAAGAAGAAGAAGAAGAAGAAGAAGGAGAAGGAGAAGGAGAAGGAGAAGGAGAAGGAGAAGGAGAAGGAGAAGGAGAAGGAGAAGGAGAAGGAGAAGGAGAAGGAGAAGGAGAAGGAGAAGGAGAAGGAGAAGGAGAAGGAGAAGGAGAAGGAGAAGGAGAAGGAGAAGGAGAAGAAGGAGAAGAAGGAGAAGAAAGGAGGGAGAGATATAGACAGGAGAGATACAGAGAGGAGAGACACAGAGATAAAGACAGAGAGAATGTCTAGCTTAAGGAGTTTATCCTAAATTTCTATAGGAGTCCTCAATAAATCAATGACTACCACTTGATGATTAGTTACAGGAAACAGAAACTATAGGACAAAGTCAGGAAATGACCTTAGACACTAAACACATTGTATTTTATTGTAGGGCTTTTTTTTTTTCTCACTTAGAAGTGCTGCCAGGTTGTTTAAAAGGAAACAACCCTATCAGGGAAGAATTTGGTAATCTGCCAGCCCTTTGACAAATGTAGTAAAAGATTTATGAAAGACAGAAATCAAAGGAAGGGGAAAGACCAGAGGATGTATACTCAAGAGATGCGCCAGGTGTGCCCCAGGCTGACATAAACTTATTTATTATACTTCAGGGATCTTTCCAATGAGTGTGAAGAAGAATATATGTAGAAACTGAATCGTAATGTCTTTAGCTTAAAGCTGGAACAGACTTTAAAGGTCATTAAGTCCAATCATCTCATTTTACAGATGAGGAAACTGAGACCACAGCAGCAAGGAGACTTGTTCAGTGTCCCAGAGCTAGCAAATATCTGAGGCAAGAGTCAAAGCCCATTTTGATCATTTTTGACTGCCAATCTAGCACAATATCACACTACTTCTCAGTCCTGTCTTAGAATTAGCTAGATGGCCCTAAGGTCCAGGATGGTGGTACTATTTTGTTCATTTGGGACCTGTAAGAATCCATTACTAGGGCCATGCCAAAGGATATGCAGGATAAATTATACATAGCGCTATTTTTTTTGTATTTGTAATATCAAGTTAAAATGAAGATTAAAAGCAGCATTGAAGAGGGCTAATAAATATCCAAGGAAGCCTGAGGAAAGGGTGGAGGTGGAAATACTGAATTGCTGCACATTTGTACAGCACTGAAGCCTTGTGGGGTAGAGGTGGAGGTAAGTGGTGATGGAAAGGAAGATGGGGAGTTATGGGAGAGTTTGGGGAAAGAGGAATGATACTCAAGGACAGAGGTATCCAAATTCACTAGGAATGGCCATGTTGACCATATACGAAAGAGCTGTTGTGCAAGGCTTTCAAATAATATTGCCATTCTCTCTATAGATTTATCTAAAACCAGAAAGAGAGAATATTAACAGAAGTAGTTGAAAGGAACAACTTGGTGACAGTTTATTTTTTCTATTGAAATGAACCCAGCAAATAGTTCTAGGGAAACTAAAATGTTATATCTGGCATGGCAATGGACTGTTAACAGCTCTAACTGAGATAATGTTTTTCTTCAGTGAACTCACAACACTGTACAGAAGAGAACGAGGATAAATTTTCTCCTTTACTCCACGCTGCTCTGGCTTGGAGCTCAGCAATATTTCTGTGGGGTAGGGATATATTTTCCCAAATATATTGGAATTACTGAGATGTAAAAACAAAAGGCAATAATACAAAATTTAAAATCAACAAGTCATTTCTTAAAGCTAAAGAATTCAACTTCAACAGCTAAATTATACTTTGAATACTAACTTATAAAACTATCTAATATTTAAGTCAAATATTAAATTTATTGAGGCTGTACATGATAGTGAAGGATAATTATTCACAAACTAAAATGGAGATTTCTTATGCTAATTCCTTTGACCTTGTTCAACATTTTTTTTTGCCAGAATATAGAGTTGTTAGAGTAAAAGTTCATTCAAGTATTCAGCAAATTTGCCAATATTAAGAATGTTTTTGAAGGGTAGGGAAGGACCACAGGTAAAAAAGGAACAACTACCCAGTGTGATCTATTTACAAAGTCAAGCATAATTTAAAGTATATCAAAAGTATGTACTAAATTAAAGCCTAATTTGCATGTCTGTACATATACATACATAATCAATATGGGTTAACTCTGTGTGTATGCATATGCTCACATGTAAGTATGTAGCTGAATGGGCCAATTTCACTTATATAATTAAAGATTTTGCTATACTTTGTCAACATGGCATCTAGAAGCCCCCAAACTTGTAGCCTAGAAAGATGGAGTGATTGATTCCCCAGTTTATTTAGCTCGGAGGTGAAAGCTTCAGGTTTGAGCCTTTTCCTGTGAGAATCCACAATCCACTTCAAATGGGGGCTAAGCCCAAACCCAAGTCGAGTGACTCTTTGGTCTCGCAAGCAGAAGGTCCTGAGTTCAATCCTTGGAAGGAGGGTGTGATATACTGGGAAAGACTTCTGGAGACTAGATTCCATGTTGACGACTTCTACAGACAATTTCTATTTAACTAATGACATTACAGTGCCATGCAAGGGGAAAATGAAAATTTGTATAGTTCTGTTGCAAACTGAAGCAGCACCTACTTGTTCTCAGCTAATCAAACAGGGATGTATTCGGAACATTTCTCCAAATCCTCAATGCCAGAAAATATCTTTGGGTTTTGTGAGTACAAGCCATGGGAGGAGGCATTTATTAGCTGCCTCCTCCCATGGCTTGTACTGAATAATCACAACACAATCCATGTGGAAAATTTTGGTTTGACCTTTAAAATTCTAAATTAAAAACAACCAAATAAAATTCAAATGGTTTCTTTAGCACAATTGTCAGGAAGTCCCAAAATACCAGGCATCATCCTTGGTTTGTTGTCTCATTGTTGGTGTTTCTCATCCCTCAATAGTCCATATATAATTATAGTACTTAGATCTACTGGTTCAGCTGTCGTTTCTAAAAAGCCTTATAAGACGAGTTTACCCAAATATGACTCCATTTAAGCTAGAAAACCTTTTGGCTCAGTAGGTGTTCCAGAGCAAATGCGCGAAGATGACCATTAGCAAGACAAAGACATCCAGGACCTTCTAGCCCTGAACAGAATTATTAGATGAAAGGGGAATAAAGTCAACATCTCCAACCCTTGGTCACCAGAAGATAGGTTCAATGCCTTATGAGAAAAAATGAGCTGAACTTGAATGAAAAGTAGAGTGGGGTGCTGCTCCTTTTCCAAAGGGAATGATCACAAGGGAAATATCCTTTGACTTTGGAGAGTGGGCCATAAGGAGGGGATTTTAAAAAAAGAAAAAAAAGTAGGGATCAGGATCTAGATTAGGTGAAAAGAAGGCCAAAAAAAATGGGAGCAGATCACTTCAATTATAGATTTGAAGTATTAATAACATTACTTTGCTTTCACCACCTTCTTCTAAAAAGAGAGGACAAAGAAGGAGGGGAAAGTATGAATGATTTAATGTTGCAAAAATACATTACTAACAATCAGAATTGTCAGTGTGGATGGGATGAACTCTATAAGAGACAAAGTAGCAGAATGGGTTAGAAAGCCGACACCAACAATATGTTGTTTAAGAGAAATACATTTCAAACAAAGATTAACACGAGACTGGAACAGAAGTAATTATAATTTTTAAAAATTTAAATAGCATAGTT
This sequence comes from Monodelphis domestica, assembly GCF_027887165.1. Lineage (NCBI taxonomy): Eukaryota > Metazoa > Chordata > Mammalia > Didelphimorphia > Didelphidae > Monodelphis > Monodelphis domestica. Next base: position 257,231,388 of record NC_077233.1, read on the forward strand.
GGAAATCATGATTGAACAAAACAGCAAAAATTAAAAACATTATTAAATTATTAAATATTAAAATTATTAACATTAAAAAATTAAAAATTACATTAAAATTAAACATTAAAAAATAAGAGTAGCCATAGAAGAATATTCTAAATTAATTAATTAAATAAAATTTTTCCAAAAAAATAAGAAAAGGACAAACATTTTTATTTATTTCATATATTTTTAAGAACCCCTCTCCATGGCAGAATATAGAGTAAAAGAGAAAATCTGTCCTTGTTTTTGGACATAACTAATGTGAGAAGTTGTTTCTCTTGGATAGGCATATTTATGATGTTATGCATTTGTAACAAATCATTTATTATTGTTATGTTACATGTTATAGTTATATGTGAAAAATAAAAGGTAAGTAAAAAATAAATGAAGAAAAAAATAAGAAAAACCATATTATACTTAAATTCACATTCAATAATGAAGTAATATTAATATTTAATGTATTTGTGCCAAATGGCACGGTATCCAGGTTCTTAAATGAAATGCTAATAAAATTAAAGGCAGACATAGACTTTGCAACCATAAATCTGGGACTACAATGTGCACATTTCCAAACTAGACAAATATAACAAAAAAAAAAAGATAAGAAAGGAGTTTCTGAATGGAATTTTTGAAAATTTAGATAAAAAGGCTCTCTGGGGATAAATAAATTAGGATAGAAAATGACATACATGTTTCTTATCTGTGCACAATACTTTTATAAAAATGAATCACATGTCAGAGACTAAACGCTCACAATCAGATGCAGAAAATCAGAAATGTTTAGCACATCCTTTACTCACCATTACACACTAAAACCATCCTTGGTGGCAGATGAATTCAAGGGTAAGGGAAGAAATCTTGTAAAGGAAGTAGTGCTTGAATTAAGCCTTGAAGGCAAGGCCAAGACACTAGTGTTTGATGATGTTTGACAGTTTGCCATGAACTAGGCTTCCTGACTCTTCTTTGTTCATTTCTGACCAAGGTAATGAATACTGAAGTACAGATAATGGGTATTTAGGTGTATATTTGCATGTATATCTTGCAGGTACATTCATATATGATTGATCTTTGTATGCCCCAACCAAACCACCAAGTATAAGACCTTGCACACAGTAGATGCTCAGTACCTGCTTTCTGAATAAAATTGAATTGAATTGGTGATGAATTAGACAATATACAGAACATGAACATTGAGAGCATCGTTATAAATAATGTCTAACACTTATTTCTCTGTGCACCTGATAGTCACCTTCAAGCAAAATATTGGTAAAATACCCTGATATATGAATTCACCAATTGAACCTTTTTGTCTTAAATTAGTTTGGTAAGTCCAAAAATTCACCTTCTTTCAGAACAATTTTCAAGTATTCTCATTTATCCTGAATTTCAAACCCTACTTATTCATTCAGGCTAGATAAAAAGGCAAACTATTTAGTCTAAGGCATATAGGTAATTGAAAATATGGGATATATTCTACTAAATAAGATGAGATCCTACTTCCCTTTCCCAGATGTATTGCAATAAGTTAACAGGTATCTTCAAGATAAATAGTCTAAGCTTTCTTGAAGACTGATTGATTCCTAGGTGTGTGTGTGTGTGTGTGTGTGTGTGTGTGTGTGTGTGTGTGTGTGCGTGTGTGTGTTTAACAAGACCTCTCTTGGCTTTAAATCCTGCTGAATGACCTTCTTTGTTATTAAAACTTGTTGCAAAGACAACAGGTTGGACACAAAAGCCTGTACTTCTCTTGTCATTGAAACTTTTAACTTCAAAATGATTTTCAACCCTCAGAAAACATAAAAATCATTTTAAAAAAAAGCAGGGATTTTGTACAAATTTAGTCCTATTGAGAATTGGCTGCAAATCTAGTAAGAAAGGAGACCTCACTTGCAGAAGTCAAAGTGGGTTATCCCAGTGTCTTGCCAAATGAAATTTTCATTTAAATTCTGCTAAATTTCTATCCCATTAAATTGCTGTGTGTTTGTGTGTACATTGGGACACTTTATTTTTGTCTGTTCTTTGTGTTTTCTCTCATTAAGCACCTCTTAGATCTATGCTTAGACCTTTGTGTCACAAATTCTTAAGGCTTTCAAGCAAATATAGACAGAACTGTCCGAGTTTGTTTTGATTTGTTTTCCTTTAAGTATCCCCAGGACTAAACTTTGAAATGAACACCCCATGAAGATAAATGAGAGAAACTCACACCATTTGTAAAAGTGTGTTATTTTCTTTTCTCTGTCAGAAGGCTGAATGACTTGAAATTGATGGGATCAACCACGAAAATGGGAAGCTTTTCAGAAGCCAGATAATGACTTAAAGACTAAGATAGAAAAATCTGTTTTAGTCTTCATTGTTCCTCATTTTCACCTCCATATTCTCATGTCCTATGCAGTTCTATTTTTACAGAATTTACATTCTGCCTCTTTTTTTGTTGTAAATTATTTTCCTGTATAAAACTATGGGTTTTCCATAAGTGAAAAGCATTTGAAAAGACGTTTTGGGCTTGGGAGCAATATTGAGTTTAAAGGAAAATCATCAAATCTTTCCTGTTGCTCAGACACATAGAAATACTAGGTCTGCAGATTTCACAAGGGTTGATGACTAGGGACTGAGTAGTTTCCCAAAGAGTAATAACTGCCCAAATAATTATTAACAGTAGTCATGATAATTTCCCCCATTTCTGTGTCATCTCCTGCTTATGGAAATATCCCATTCATTTTGTATTCCAACAAGAATATGCAATGATTTGTATGAAATTTTCTTTAAAAACCTTTCAATCTAGTCTGATGCTCCATTCTTGTACCAGGGGCAAACAAGTTAAATAGATATTTTTAAAACTGCTTGAATTTTACATCTGATTTAGTACAATTTCATTTAAACACTATTATGATGTTTAAGTATAACCATCAAAAAACTGTTTGGGGTGGCGTTTTATGAAGCCCAATGACTCTTTCAAATAACACTCTAAATTGATGGCATTATTTCCTTCTCTTTTTCCAATAGACCAGTGGAGAGCTGGAGCTGGTACACGCTTAACAACCAACTCTCTGGGGTTGGAGGTGGGGCAGGTGGGAAATGTTTGCAGGACACACTTTCAAATTTAATCTGTATTATTAACAATTGCACCATCACATTTTCTTAAGTCTAAGTAAGCAACAAAACAATCAAGGCCTGATTTATAGTGTTTGCTAATTTCTAAGATGTAAATGTTCGTGCTGAAAATTGGACAACTGGCTCTCCTGAAGAACAGGAGCCAGTTTCTGTACATTCCCACAATAGACTGTGTGTCAGTTAACAAAGCACTCATTAAATGACAAGGATACATGGAAATAAAATAAAAATCAATTTTTATCTTCAAGGAACTTACATTCTAATAGAGGACACAATACATAAATAACTGGGTGACTAGGTGGCTCAGGGGACAGAGCCAGGACTGGAGTCAGGAAGATCTGAATTCAAATTTGGCCCCAGAGATTTACTAGTTGTGTGACCCTGGAGAAGTCACTTCAGTGCTGTTAACCTTGGTTTTCTCTTCTGTAAAACAGGGATAATAATAGCACCTACTTCCCAAAGATGTTATGTATGAAAAGTTCTTAGCATAATGCCTGGCACATAGTAGGCACTACATAAATGTCAGCTTTTGTTACTCTTACCTAGATCAATAAGAGAATATACAATGTAATTATTTACTAGATAAATAGAAGATTTAATCAGAGTAAATGGAAGATAATCTCAAAGGGAGAGGTATTACATGGTACTACATAGAAGGTGAGATTTTAGTTAAGGACTAAAAGAAGGTAGGGAAACTAAGAAATGGAAGGGAAGAGGGCCACCCAACAAGAAAAGACTATATATATATATATATATATATATATATATATATATATATATATATATATATATATATATATATATATATATATGAACACAAGATATTTTAATCAAGGCAAGGGAGTTGCAATTCTGAACACCATAAAGCAGTGGAGTACTAGATGGGCAGAACGGGCAGGGTTGAAATATACTTCAGCAGGGAGAAGTACAGTAGCAGAGAGGGGCAGCAACAAGAAGGTTGAAGGCATTTTATGAAACAACCCAAGGCTGGAGAGGTTCTAGTGACATCTGGTCAGAACAATGCAGTCCAGGTGTAGCAGGGCAACCACAAGACTGGCTCCAACTTGTTTGAACCAGTTCTGAGCATAGTTCAGGGTCAGGTAGCCCCTCTGATGGCTACATGAAAGGGAAGGCATGGCAGACAGCTAATGTAAAAGGTGGGTAGAGGCTCTGGACTGTTGTGTACAAAGAGAAGCAAGGAGGGCTTATATGGGATCGGAGAGTGCATGGGGGTTAAGAAGGGAGAAGTGCAAGAAGCCTCAAAAGATAGGAAGAACCTAGTTTGTGAAGAGATTTTAAAGCTAATAGAGGACTTTGTATATTCACCCCTGCCCCAAAGCAATAAGGAGCTTCTGTTGAATGTTAGAGAACTGACATAGTGAAATGTATATTTTAGAAAAATTACATTGGTTGCTGAATTAAGCATGGATAAGAGCAGTGAGAAACTAGCCACAGGGAGATCAATTAGAAGGCTATAACTAAAGATTAATGAGCAGGTAGGAGATACACTGAACAGAACACTGGGCTTGGAATTAGGAAGATCCATCTTTATGAGTTCAAATCTGCCCACGGTGTGACCCTAGACAAGTCACTTAACCCTATTTTCCTCAGTTCTGCATCTGGAGAAAGAAATAGCAAACCACTCCAGTATTTTGGCCAAGAAAACCCCAAATGGGGTCACAACAAGTAGGAAGGGACTGAAAGGACCAAACAACAAAGCAAAAGTTCAGATGAGAGATAATGAGAGCCAGAACTAAAAGTGGTGATGGCATGAGTGGAGAGGAGATGGATATAAGAAATGTGAATGACATGATTTGGCAATGAAAGACATATGAAGTAAGGAATCGAGGTTACTACTGAGGCTGCTGGGCCCAGGGCTCTCAAAAAGCTTTATAGTACTCTGACCAAAGTGGGAAGAATCTAAAGGTTCCCATAGAGTACCAAGACCCAAACAACCTATTCCTCTCTAAGAGATCTTGGGATAGAAACATTATATTCTGCTTGAAGTTTTTTCTGATTCTCTACCTGCTACTGTCTCTCCTCTCAAACTACCTTGTGTTTAAATATTTTTGCAATATATTATATTTATGGTATATGTGTGTATTATATAGTATAATATATTTATGTTCCATATATCTATATCTATATCTATATCTTATTGTCCCCATTCAAATAAGTTTCTTATCCATAGAGATTGCTTAATTTTTTGTACCTGCTCCCCTTGTGCCTAGCATGGTGTCTGACACATAGTAGGCAGTTAATAAATACCTGTGGATTAAATAGAATCTCAGAGGGCAGTATCCTCTACAAAATCTCCATCTAGCTTTTCCTTTAAGACCTCCAAAAGCTGAGAACATATTACATTTTTTTAAAGTTCTTCTGACCTTTAGGGGAAAATATAGGACAGAGTTGTTTATTTATTTTTAAATTTAAATGTATTCATTTATTTGTTACATTATGATGCCCAAGTAACTCCCTCCCTCTCTCCCCCCATTAGAGAAAGCATCATTTGACAAAAAAGATATATGTGTATATAAAACTATGCTTTCCTTATTTCTATTTATCAGTTCCTTCTCTGGAGATGGACATAGACAGGTCATTCTTCAAACAATATTTCTGTTGCTCTATATAATGTTTTCTTGATTCTGCTCATTTCACTCTTAATAATTTCATGAAGGTCTTTCCAGGTTTGTTTTTTTAATTAACCTTTTCATCATTTCCTACCTTCACAATCATATGCCACAACTGGTTCAGCCATCACACAATTGATGGGCATTCCCCTCAGTTTCCAGTTCTTTGACATAATGAAGAGAGCTGCTATAAATATTTTAGACCATATAGGTTCTTTGACTTTTCCCCTCGTCACCTTAATACATTCTAAGGCAGCTCTTTCCATTTGGGGTTAAAAACAATTTTTTGAAGCTTTGGGGGGGGGGGATTTTCCCGTTATAATCAAGAAAAACATTCTCTCTTTTCAACAGTGACTCGTCATAGTTCTGTCCTCTGTAGTGAAGCGGAGTAGTCTAATCTCTTCCACACAAACTATCCTTTACACTATTGAAGGAAACTGCCATCTTCTTCATATCTTCTCTGACCACTTTTATTTCATTTCATAAAATTTAGTGTGTGTTAAACTATTTCTTCTCCTCCTCTATTTCAAACTTTAAGGAGGAATAGTCATTTCCTTAGAGGTAACTGGAGCTCAGTGGTTATGAACACTGAGCCTACAGTGAGAAAGATCTGAGTTGGAATATGGGCTCAGATATTTCCTAGCTGTGTAACCCTGGACAAGTCACTCAATCTCTGATTGCCTGGAGAAAGGATCCACTGGAGAAAGAGATGGCAAACCTCTCCAGAATCCTTGCCAAGAAAACTCAATGGACAGCTCTGGTCCAAGGGGTCATGGGAGAGTGACTTAACAATAACAGCAAAAGTCACTTCCTATTTCTTCCCATGCCTCAACTTCACTCCCAGCAAGCTTTCCATCATCTCAGTCCTAGCAACCAGTTTCTTTGTTCAATAGAATATATACAATCCAGAATAAATGCCCAGATCCTTCCTTCTTCTACCCTTTAAGGTAAATATTTACAAAGGCCAAATATTTCTATCTCCTGAAGGAGGAGGCAGGGAATGGGAGGTGTTTTGTTGTCATAGAAGAGTGAAGGCAGGGAGTGTATCTTTTTTATTTAAATGATGTTTTGCATTCCCACCATGCTCAGGGATTGACAAAACTTTTGTTTTTCATGATCACGCATAATATTTTAAAAGTTGTACCAAGACACTTACTAAAAGCCCTTTTCAATAGAACATCAACAACTCTGTGGTTTTCCCCCTAGTGTTGCCTAAAAAGAAATGCATCCTTCCTCTTTGTCCTCATCCCAATGACTCAGCGTCACAACTCATGGAAGATCGTAACAAATAGTCCAAGTCTACATGGAACATTACGTTTTTATGTAACGATTACATAGATAGACAGAAAAACTGCTCAATAAGAGAGTATCATTCTTTGTGTTAGAGATGAGACATTTGGTTCCAATGTGGGGAAATGGTGAGATGGGAATGGGGGTGGAGGAAGACTCATATTAGACTATCACACGCCTGGCAAACAGTACCCAAAGTACTCAAACCCATAATACTCTGAGAAGATTTTCTTTTCTTTATTTGAGCAATGGAAATCATGAGCTGGAGTAGTTTGCATGCTGCATAGAACATTTGCATTGGATCTGAAAAAGGCTCACAAACTTTGTTCCATTTTCTGGCTCTCTGTGGCATTTTAAAAATCATTCTGGAAGGGCAAAGAGTGAGTCAAAGTGACTGGCCCTTGATCCTTTTCCTTAGAAGGCAATAGGTACCAGGTTTAAAAGGGAAGCTCAGATCAAGTTGCTTTCCATCTCCGGAGGTGGGAGAGAAGGGAGAGAAGAAGACAGTTTGGATGTCAACATTTCAGAAAATGTGTGTTGAAAATTGTTATTGAATGTAACTGGGCAAGAAAAAATATTTTTAGAAAGGGAAACTGCTCCTCAGAAGGGGACTGCCAGGAAAGTTCTTTCCACAAGAAAAGAAGGAGAATATATTTCACTATCTTGGGGACAAGGGTCCCAGGGACGGTCCAGATCAGTTTACCCTGTTCCCAGGTGCCACTTCTTATGCAAACACTTTCTCCTTGATGCCAGATAAAGGACTTGTTAGCAAGGATTGCTTTGCTTTTGTCTTGGTAACTCCTTGATCAGTCCAATGCCTGTCACAGGTTGTGTGACAAGTTCCAAGTCATTCACCATCTACACTGGTAAGCCTACTCTTCCAGGTTCTTGAAAAACTGTCAGGAAGATTTGCTTCCTGAACCCCCAGATCACAGTTCTAAATTCTTATCCTTCTCTTTCTACAGTGTACTAAAGTGTAGTGCTTTCTGATAATCCCTATGTTCCTCTGTATACATACATTGTATCCTCTGTATTTGGGGACACTAGATTTTTTAAGAAAAATGTCCAAACATATCTGCTAATTCATCTCTAAGTAGTTTTTAAACCAGAGGTTAGAGGATTCCTGAGGAAGAAAGCTTTAGTCCTTTCTCCCTGGCTTTTAGGATGTTTGGGGATTATTTGTTTTGTTTTCGTGCAGTTCCACTCCTATTTTTCCCATTTTCCAGCCACATTCCAATTCTGATATTTCTCTGATATCTAGGTGTGCTATATCTGCCTACTTTCAGGTCTCTGCCTTTTTTTCTAGTCAATAATAGCTAATAAAGATCGATTAAATGCCAGAAAATGTGCTAAAGAAAGGCAAAAGGAAGTTCCTGCCCTGAAGGAGCTCAAGGTCTAATGGAGGAGACAACATACCAAAAACTTTGTATAAACAAACTATATTCAGGGAAAATGGGCTATCAACAAAGGGAAGGTAGTAGAATTAAAAGGGATTTGAAAGAGTTTTCTGTGGTCCTTTAGCAAGGAAACCAAGGAAAATGGCTGACCTATTCTCCATTTCTGATTTGATATCAGTTTAAGCTATGTTCAGGGATTTGTTTCTATGGCTCTATGTGCAGCATTTGCAGAGGAATACATTTATTATTTTTCTTCCTAGTTCTCTGAAAGTAGTTGGAAGGGAAAAATTGATTTAACAAGATACTTTGATTTTGTTATTTAGACCTCCATCTGGGAGTAGACATTGGCTTCCTTCCAAAATGCTGCTACCACTTGGGATATAAAAAAGAAGACTTGTACACATAGGGTTCTCTGGCCTCCTGCCATCTTTACTTTCTTTGGCCTTTCTGTCTGAGGTACTTCCCATAAAGTGCCTGGGATCATTGCCTTGTTTCAAAGGAGTCTATTTTACAGCGATGAGATATACTGCTGTCCTCAAGTTACTAAATGGGCTATTATTATTAAGGAGTATAAAATCATTAGTAGAGTATTAGATACTCCACCAAAGAAAGTAACCATTTTCAGACCTGTTTAAACTAGACACAAATCAGATAAAGTAATCATAAATTTTGAGCTGAAAAGATACCTTAGAGATCATATAGTTTTCTTTTTGTTTCTTATTTCATTTGTTTCTTTTTTGTTAGAAGGAATGGCTCTGGAGGGCAGGGAATAGAAAAGGAGTATATATGGAAGTGAAGATGATATATAAACCAAAATAGAAATGAAATTTAAAAATAAAATACTGAAAACTCCCCTTGTATATTTGGGTTAAAGGAATGGAAGACTGGGTTTTATTTTTTAAAATAGAATTTTGTTTTATTTCCAGATCTGCCTTCTTTCTTCATCTTTGTCTTCTACGCCCCCCCCCCCCATCCCCACATGTAGAAAATAAGAAAACCAAACCTTTGTTTCAAATGTGTATAGTCAAGCGAAACAAATTGGATAGACTCAAGTCCTTGAGAATTATGGTCAGTCATTATGTTCATTAGAATTCTTAACTTTTTCAAAGTTGTTTGTGTTTAAATATTATTATTGTATACATTTTCCTTTTGGTCCTTCATTCTTTATACAAGTTGTCCTAGGTTTCTCTGAAACCATCCTCTTCATCATTTCTTACAGCACAATAGTACTCCATCACTTTGACATACCATACCATTCCCCAATTGATGAACACTCCCTTAGATTCCAGTTCTTTACCTCCACAAAAAGATCTACTAGAAATATTTCCATACATATAGGTTCTTTTTCTGATTTTCATCTTTTAGGGGTATAGACCAAGTCCCCATTTGAACTAAAAACTTACATAAATCCATTTCTCTTTAAAATTATATGATCACCTTCTTGGGAAAGGAGAAGAGATACATTTTCACATGATCAAATATGCCACTAGTTCAGAGTAGCTTAAAAAATGTAGAAACCTCTATGGAATTTTCCTTCAATATGGTTACTTCTATTTTGGAGGAGAAAAAAAAAGCCTTTAAAAAGTGATTATGCATGGGAATAAAAATTAAAAGGAATTCTATATGGCCTGATGTGGTGGAAAGAGCAAAACTTTAGAATAAAAAGATCTAGAATCAAATTCTGGCCCTGCTTATAACCAACTATGCACAACCTGGCCCTTTATCATTCCAGTCTTCATATACTTGGCCCTTTACTGTCTTTCTAGTCTTCATCTACTCAGCCCTTTACTATTTTTCCAGGTTTCAAATACTTTACTCCTTCCTACCTATTCTACAATCTAACAACTCTGGTCTACTTGTTGCTATCCATACTTAATGACTCATCCTGATATTCCTTTGCTTTCCCTCTCTGTCTTGTCTGAAATTCTTTTCTTGCCTATTTCTCCTACTCCAGCTTTCTTGGCTTCCTTTAAGACTCAGCTCAAAACTTACCTTCTAACAAGAGGACTTTGATATGGAATTTTACCCCCCAACCTCTCTCCAGTGCCTTCCTTCTGAGGTTATCTTCAAATTATACTACATATAATATAGTACAAAGACACATTCACGTATATAAATAAATACATAAACAATTACGTAGATGATAGATAGCTCTCTATATGTTATCCAAGTTTCAAAACGCAAAGGGTATGGGACTCTTGCCTCACTGTTAGAGATCAATAAATACTCCACACCTGCATGAGGAGCAGGATGGGGCTGGTGAGAGCAAGCCCAGGGTCTTCAATCTCAAGTCTCTTGACTCTAGGCCTCTTTTGGGTCTTTTTTAGCACTGTAGACTCTGCACTTGTTTTGGATGCTTTTGGTTTTCAGCTTCAAGAGAGAAGAAAACTGATTGTAACCCCCTTCGGGTTGCTGAAGGGAGAATAAAACTCTGGGAAGACATCAACATTAACAGAGTTGGCAGGCTCCATCTTGTCCCTATCTCCAGCTTACTATATTAGAGACTTTGGAGAATTCCTGCTTCAGTGAGACCTGGAACTCTCTCTCTCTCTCTCTCTTGGTTGATCAGAGTTATTGCCAATGAGAGAGATCCTTCATTGTTTTTTCCTAGTGGGTATCCTCCTTCTCTAAGTTCTGTCTTGATATGGACTTGGATAAATGAGTTGTTTCTTTGCTTATTAATATGATTATTCATTGCAAAACTGGTATTTTGGGTGGAAAAGGAGTCAAGACTTGACATTGTAATGGTTAAAAATTATTAATTCTTGCTCTTTTACACGATCGTTGTCTTCCAGCTGCCTGATTCTGGCCTTTAAAGCCTGGTTTTCCTTTTCAGTTTCATCATACCAGTTTTGTAGATGCGTGAATTTCTTTTGCATTATTTCCAACTTTTCCTCCCAGAAGGCTTCCATCTTTTTGGTCATTTCTGATTCAAATTCTTCATAGGTTTGTGGAGAGTTTCCATTTCCTTTGGAAGGTTTTGGAGCATTTTCTTTTATATTATCTTCTATCTGCTCTGTATTTTGTATTTTGGCTCCATAGAATGTGTCCAAAGTCGCCCCTTTCTTCTTATTTTTCTTGGTATTTTGGGGCTTCTGTGGTTCTGTGGAGTTTGCTGCCATTTCTGAATGTGGAGGATTAGCTTTTCTTGTCTCTGTCTGGTGTTCAGAGGCTTTAGTCCTGGGCAGATGGTTCTATGAGCTTTCCCTGGGTTAAACTGAATATGCCTCACTGGAACTGGAATGGAAGGGTCGGACCACGAGGCCACACTCTCCCCCCCGGCTCGCTTTCCGGAAGTTGCCTTCAGAATCGCTGGCCGTGAGGCTGTTTCGTTGGCCTGCGGGGGGATGGGCTGCAGCTTCCCCAAGCTCCGAGGACAAGGACTTTCACTGAGACTTGGATAGCAGGATCCAGCCCGTGAGGCTGTTTTGCCCGCCCTGAGGGTTGCTGTTGTTTCGACCAGCTCTCTGCATCGGAAGCCCCAGGCAGTAACTTTCACCCGGACTCGGGTAGAAGGCCCTGAGGGTTGTTGTTCGGAGAGCCCGGCCGGGCTGCAGCTTCTGGGAGCCTTGGACTCTGCTCTCCTACCCCTGAGGTCCGAGTGATCTCGGGTTCTGGCTTTTGAGGGGAGCCGTACCTTTTGAACCGGGTCCAGGTCCAGGAGGAGGGTTCCCAGGGTCTGTGCTGTTGATCGTTTTGAATTTCGGCACCTTAGGAGCTTATATTTTGAGATCGGTCGGGAAGGGTTTTCCGGAGATCTGAACTTTAGCTTTCTCTAAGCCGCCATCTTAACCGGAAGTCTGTAATGGTTAAAAATTAAAGGGTTGGACTAAATTTATAATAGTGTGGTCACCGAAATTATTACTCAAGTCAGAATGACTTTTTATGGTAGTTTATTTATATAAAGAGAAAGAGTGAAAGTAAGGAAATGAGAGAGAAAAGATAATTGCTCTGGCCCAGTCCAAACCAGGAAGGGCTTCAGAGATCCCAGCAAGGGGGGGGGGGGGGGAGGGCAGAGGTAATTAAACAAGGGTTCCAGCCACAAGGCCTCCTCCAAGACAAGGGGTCTCTCCGGAGGCTAGTACCTCCAGAAAGTCAGGAAAGGAATTTATTCTTATATACTCACCCACGTGGTAGTTCTAAAGGAAAATTGAAGAGCAGTCTGAAGTCCCAAGCTGGAGCTCCTTCAAGGTCAAGTTCAAGGAGAAAGAGCTAGTCACAGGAAGTTCTTGCCACTTTTAAAGACCCTTCCTTTCATCACTTCCTGTTCCTTCCTTCTACTTTAGGTGGAGCAATTTCAGCTATAGATTTGCTTAGGACTTCCCAGGGGGGCAGTGAGTCATTTTTGATTTGTCACTCACTATCGCACACGTGGATTTGGTGGGGGTATACACATTCCTGGTGGCTAAAATCTAAAAAATGGGTTTAGGAGAATTAATCTTATCTTCACAACATAAATCTTGGATCTTCCTTTTCCCCATTAAGAAAGAATGGTCAGAAGTTTAACTAGAACAATAGAATCACCTCCCCCAGACTAACAATATTTATACACACTCATATACATGTAGTTATTTGTGTAAATTTGGAGAGAGAGAGAGAGAGAGAGAGAGAGACAGAGAGAGAGAGAGAGAGAGAGAGAGAGAGAGAGAGAGAGAGAGAGAGAGAGAGAAAGTATGTGTGTATATTTTCTAACCCTATATCTTTTCTCTCTTCTTTCAGAGGAGGGCAGAATGGTCATCTTTGCCTTCTACTTCCTTCTTTTCCTTTTAGCAGGATATTTACTTTGAAGGGGCAGTAAAGTGGCTTATTGGGTAGAGAGCCAGGCATAGAGATAGGAGGTCTTGAGTTCAACACTGACCCCAGACACATCCCAGCTCTGTGACACTGGTGGAATCACATAACCCCAATTGCCCAGTCCTGACCACATCTGTCTTTGATCCAGTACTGAGTATTGATTCCAAGACAGAAGGTAAGGGTTTTTTAAATCTCCTTTGGAGAAAGATGGTGGGAGAAGAGGCTACAGATATCTTTTCTGCCTCCCTTCAAGTCAAACAATGATATTTCCATGTTACATGTGGGTGACAACATCCCTACATATATAAAATTATAATAATTATGTATATGGTAGATACATATATGTATATCTATACAATTAGAAATGCATGTGTGCATATATTTGTAGATCCATATCAATCATAAGTGCATCTACATATATTTAGACACACATATTCTATGGTCAGGTGCATAATTATTTACATGTTGTCTCCATCACTAGTATGTGAGGTTCCTAAAGGCAGCAATCCTATATTTGCCTGTTTTATACACTTTCACTTAGTCTATGTCTTAATAAATGCTTGCTGACTCTGTGACTTTAGGAAGTTCACTTGTCTTGAACTCAGTTTACTCTTTTGTGGGGTAAAAGGATTGGAATAAATGAGGTCTAACTTCCTCATTGTTATTTGCTTTACCTAAATTTATGTTTTCCTAGAACAATGTTAACGGTATCTTGTGTATGTGGGGGGGGGGGGTGGGTATATTATGACTCAGACTTGTGATTTCTGAGAAAGTTCAAGTATGAAAACTCTTCCCACCAAAGCATACCAGTGAGTCATCTATAAATTATTGTCTTAAAAAACTGTCTAGAACGTTGAGAGTTTAGGAGACCTGCCCATGGTTCCAAAGCTTGAGATGCAAGTCTTGAGTTGAAGTCTTTCTGACTCCCAGACCAGCTCTCCCTTTATGTTGCCATATAAAATATTTTTGTATTTACACAGATGCATACCACCACCTAATAAGGGAACTGGGTGGTACAGTGGATAGGATGTTGGACCTGAAGTCAGGAAGACCTGAGCTCAAATCTTGTCTCAAGACACCCTCTACCAGAGGTACGCTGGCAGTTCAGTGGATACAACGCCAGACCTAGAGTTAGGAAAAAATCCTCTTCCCAAGTTCAAATCATCCAACCTAAGACACTTCCAACTATGTGACCTTGAGCAAGTCACTTAACTCTATTTGCCTCAGTTTATTCATCTTTAAAATGAGCTGGAGAAGAAAATGGCAAACCATTCCACTCTTTTCTTTACCAAGAATATCTCAAATGAGGTCACAGAGTTGGATACGACTGAATTTACAGAACAACAACCTATGATTTAACAGTACTAATATTTTTATAGTCACTAAAGTCAATGAACTTTGATTATTGGTAAATTTATGCTCTATACATTGCTTTGGAAATAAGCACAAGATTTTGACTAAGGGGTAAGAATATTATTAAAGCTTCATGTTTAAAAATCCCTATTTAATGCAGCATAATTTTGATAAGATTTAACAGAATTATTTTCATTTTGTCCTGTTTCAAAATTGGTAGCAAAAATCATATTCATTTATCATTATTATTATGATATTACATATGTGTGCCTTTTAAAAACAAATAAGTTAGGTTCCAATACAACTTAGAAATATTTTTCTGTTAAGGAAAATATTTAAACAGCTTTAGTTGAATAATAATAACAAAACATGACATATATTTTACAGTTTATTTATCTTGAATGTTTACATAGTTCTAGGATATATTAAGAAAATCACCTGGGGCTCAATGAAACCCTATTATATATGCAGGGCACTTAACAGCTTGAACTCAGTAGCTGATTTCTTTATTATTTATCAATAAATACATCCTGGTGGGAATCTTTCATATTCCAAATCATAGAATTAGATATTGCTTATGGCAGTCAACGGGGTATCTTTATTACATTTTAATTTTTCCCCCAGTAATAAGATCATAACTAAAAGAATCCAGCCTTCTAAACTAAAATAGTGTTTGATCTGATCACTTTCTATATACAAGAGAATTAGGTTAGGAAATGAGCAATTCAGCCCTAGAGAGGTATAATATTTCTAAGAAAGGGGATGGATTACATAGCTGAACTAAACAAAGATCCACTTGGGATTAGTTTCCATACTCCCCACATAGGTTTGAAAGTATTACTCTGGAGTTTGTAGTCTTTTCCATTATTTGGCACACTTGTAAATTTTCTGTGGTATGCGTAAAGGTTTTTTTTTTTTTTTTTTGGTGGGAGGAGTAGTTGAAGACACCAGCTGGAGCTTTATCAGAATGTCTTAAGATGAAATCCTCAACCATCACATGATTCTTAATGTTGGAAAGGAACTTAACAGGAATTCCTCTCTACATCCCTGATCATCTAGGCATCTGTTGGAAAACCTTCAGGGAATTCGCTTTTTCTTGGGGCAACTCATTCCAATTTTGGATGGCTCTCATGTTAAGGGAGTTTATCCTATGAAAGTTTTGCCTTTATGGTGAGTCAAAGTTGCCTCTTGGTGATTTCCACCCATCCCTTTTAGTTTTTCTTTCAGGAAAGATAAAGTAAACCAAATTTTTCTTCTACATGATAGCCTCAGAAACATTTGAAGCTAGCTATCATGGGTTACTTGTCTTACTTTTCCACGCTAAAAACCTCTATATCCATTGAATAGAAGCTTGCATGCCATGTTTTCAAGGCCCCCTTGCCATCCTGGTCTTCTTCCCTTATATGTACTCAAGCTTGTACACATCCTTTCTAAAAGGTGACACCCAGGATGTAAGTCCTCCAGATGTGCTCGAACCAAGAAGAATACCCCAGGATTTCTTTCATTCTGGACCCAAGTGTTCTGTATGTATGCATTTATATATTATTATCTGTATGCATATAGTATAGATAACATATATGTATTTCTATATTGTACATGTGCACATGTGTGTATGTGCATTATATGGACACATGCTACATGTGCACGGGTACACATTAACATATTGCACCACCCTGCATATATTCACATACACATAAAGCACATGTATAGTATATATGTATAGACCCGTATCACTTTAGCCTGCCTCTTGAACCTGGTGTAGTCATTGTGCTACAGTTTTTTTGAGCTTAGATGTCTAAGCATGTGAAGGTTTTTCTTGGCAGAATGAGTGGAGGAGAATCATTTTTTTCCAATGGCCATGAATGAGGTTCTGTGGAGGTCTTAGATCTTGGTCAGACCTCCAAGAGGCCAAAGTCATTAACTGCATCCTGGACCATCATCAGTCGTTTTGACTTTTGTCTTGCCACTAGACTCTGGAAGAGAGAGTGCGGCTGATGACTTTGGGCCACTCTGCCTCACTTAAATCTAATTCACAGAAAGGTCAAGATATCATCCCATGATGTTGTTGGTTCTCTTCAAAAATGAAGGAAGAACAATAGCTACAAATATCACTATACATATGCATCATATATAGCACATGTATAACATACTCTATATTCTGACATGTGTCTAATACACACAGGTGATTAAGTGTTCGTATATGCATGTGCATGCATGAAAATATGTAGTAAGCATGTGTGTACATGGAATACACATATTCTACTTTGGGGACTGATTGAGAGTCGACTTGTATTCTAAGGAATCATATTACATATGTATTCATTAGTGGAGTCAGATTTTAAATCTAGGTTCTTTGTAAAATAATATGTCTGTGAATATTTACCTGTTTCATCATATTGATACTCTACATTGAGTTTATTGTGTACTAAAGTTCGGAATCTTTTTTCTCTTTCCTCTCTGGCTGTATCTTCTCCATCCTCTATTTTTATAATTGATTTGTTAAATCCATGAATGAGATTTTACATTTACAGTTACATTTTTTATCAAGATTAGTCCTTCCTTCTTGACTGTGGAGATGTTTTTGGATCTTGAGCCTATATATTAACTATGCCTCCAAATGCACCTAATGTGTGGATCATTCTGGCTCTAAAGTCAGAGAACTTGAGTTCAGATCTCACAACTGATCCTGTTTCTATGACATCAAACAAGTCACTTGGCCTTTTTGATCTAGTTCTTCATCTGTAAGATGAAGGGGTAGACTAGAAATCCTTTTATATCCCCTCCCAAATCTCCAATCTGGTGTATCTCCGTTTTGTTGAGGAGGATTTCATGAAAAGTTTTTGCCAAGCACTTCCCAGAAATTCAGATATACTACATATATAGCTATAAATATTTGACATATTTTCCTGGTCAATTCATCATGTACTTGCCAAGACCTGGCACAGAGTAGGTGCTTAATAAATGCATGTTCACTCTTCAATCTTCTCTTCTCCAACAGGTGCTTTACCTGCCTAAGAATGACCTGGCTGAGGGGTCCTCCATAATTGGTAATTCTAAATTATAATCACCATATATTTCCAAGAACCTTAACCATGATGCTTCTTACTCACTCTCTGATCTGCTCTAGCTTTACACTATCTATCTTTCCCCCAATCTCTCTCCCCCTCCCCAGCTCCCCCTTTATATTTTATCTTTCGGTATTAGAAAAAGTTCTTTTAGAGTAGAGACTGACTTGTTTTCTAGTTTCTGAATCCTCAATGTTTCAGCACAGTGTCTGGTAAATAATGGTTGTGGTGGTGGTTGTTCTTCATATTAGAAGAGGGGAAAAAATGCCCAGAATATTGGGATCAATGTACTTTATGTCTGACAGTGACTGATGAAACCAATATGAGCTTGGAAAGCTCTTCCATAGGTTGGGCACAAATAACTTGTATGAACATTTGGTACAGAGATGTCTCTAAATTTTCAGATCATACATTTTATTTTTTGAGCTACTACAATTTTGCTTTGCTCGCAGAGCATGACACCTTCTTTGATGTGGGCAAACCATGCTAAAATGTCTTGTGCCAATGTCTCCCATGTCTCACAGTTAGAGAGATTGTGTTTGGCATTTGAATAATGGGACCAGCCTATTGTCTTCTCTGCAATAGAGTTTGAATGCTCGACAATTTAGCTTGAGAAAGGTCTCTTATCTCAGTGTCTAATGTTTTATCCTACCAAGAAGTTTTCAGAGTCTTCCTAAGGCATTTCAAATGGAAATAATTCCGTTTCCAGACATAGTGCTAGTATATGATCCAGGTTTCACAGACATGTAACATTGTGAGCACTATGATTCTGTAGACCTTCAGATTAAGAGCATAATAATGTTGTATCTGTCTATCTATAAAACACTTTCAAAATAGGAAATTTGGTTAATTTATCATCACTGGTTCTTGCTGAACTCATGCAGGCCCATATCACCATATTCTAGTTACTCATGGATCATTTTATTAATAACAGATTTTAGAAATTTTTTTTTCAGTGATCAGAGTTAAACTCAAGGTCTTAAGAGTCTGGAATGTTTACTTGTGTTGGAAAGCAGAATAAGCATTTTGTGAATTTCAAAACAACTCCACCCTATTCAGACCATTCTTTGGAAGATGGGATTTAGCTATTTCCTGATCAATAACAATAGAGATACTTGGAATAACAGAATCAGGTCTTGGAAACCACATTCTCCACCCTACTCAGTGTAACAAGATTAGGAAGGGCTGCAGCAAACTCAAGATTTAATTATTTGAGAATATGGCCTTCAACAGACATGTGCAAAAAAGGACAGACCTCTGGGTGGTTCTAAGTCAAGCTTGAGCCAGCATTGGCACATGTGAGATGCAGGAAGTGAGGTAGAGAACAGCCTCTGGAGTTCTCAGGACTTCCTGTGAGGAGGACTAGAGTCAGTTGGAGGTTGGAGGAGCCCGCAGACTGCTTTCCTTCAGATTGGTCATGTGAGTGATAAGGACTGATCCCTTTCCTTGCCTTGGCTCTCTAAGCCCTTAACACCCACTTTGGCTCAGCCTGAGCCAGAGTGGTCTGAGTTAAACTTCTTTCCTTCTCTCCCTCTTTCCTTCTCTCTCTCTCTCTCTCTCTCTCTCTCTCTCTCTCTCTCTCTCTCTCTCTCTCTCTCTCTCTCTCTCTCTCTCTCTTTCTCTCTCTGTCTCTCTGTCTCTCTCTCTGTCTCTCTGTCTCTCTCTCTCTCTCTGTCTCTCTGTCTTTCTGTCTCTCCCCCCCCCCCAATATTTTCTTCCTCCTGTTGTAATTAAAACACCATAAAAATTTGGCAGCTGACTTGGTATTTTATTATTTGGGATTTCTCTTGGTGACCATTTAAATTTAGATTTTTCTCAGTCTCAACCAAAATATTCACCCTTTACAGTTTGTTCCTTCCCTGTCTGAGACATTTCATATTATTTTAGTTCCCTAGATAATTTATAAGTCTCCTAGCAACTTTCTTTATCTGCCATAAACTTTCAAATGGCACAGGCTTTTTGTCCCAAGACAAGACTCCAGTGATTTCTATTTTGACAAACAATTCTTCATTGTTGGTCAGAATCAGGAACAAAATAGCAACTTCCAGTGTTGTTTCATTCATCTAACTGTGGTGGAAAGTCAAGAATCTCTCAATTCTCTCCTTTTAGCAAAGATAGATATCCAGATAATGCAAATCCCGTATCAGTCAATCAATTAATTTAAATGTCTAATAATTTCTTGTTGCTGTGTGCTAAGCACACACTGCTCTGCTTCTGTGACATTTTTATGATCTGTTTTTTAGAACTCAGAATCTCCAAAATGCAGAGTTGGACCTTTAAGGTTCTCTCTGGGTCAGGGAGAGGGTCTGAATCTGTGATTTCTTTGCTATAGGGAAATCTCATTTAAGGAAACTCTACCTATCAATGCCGGTAGACACCTTCACTGGACTTTAGTGGCTCAGACAGTAGATTGCAAGACTAGGTGATCAGTGACTTGCTAAGAGTTGCATAGTCAGTGTGTGTCAGTGATATTATTTTAACTCAGGTGATCAGCCAGGCTTCGCTCGAGGAACCCAGGTGATGGGAAAATTTCTACCTCTTGAAGTAGTTTATTACATTTCAGACCACTCTAGTTGTTTAGAAAGATTTTCTACATTAATCACAATGTCTAATTATTAGTTCTGCCCTCTGGAGCTAAGCAAAACAAATTAGTTACCCTTTTATATCATGGATCTATGTTATGGATTTCCTATTGCCACTCAGGATCTAGTTAAAGTGATACAGGTGAAAAGATATTAGACTTGGATCCATATGCTATATAGTTACCAATGCTGGTTCTATTACCATAAGCACGAGCTCATTGATCCTTAGCTACTTTATCTGTAAAGTAAGAGGATCAGATTAGATCAGCTAAACTTAGGACTCTACTCTCTTAGAAATTATTGAGAATCCCAAAGAATTTTGTTTATGTCCATTATATTTATTGATATTTATTGTATTAGAAATTAAAATATCTTACTATTACTATGAAAATAGTTTTGATCTAATAGACCATCTGAAAGATTATTGGTAACACGCAGGGTCCCTGAACCATATATTAATATAGTCACTGGACTAAATGACCTCTCAAATCCCTTCCAGTTCAGAGTTCTACAGTGATTGAAATTCCTATCCTTTTTTGACCTCTCCTTTTGTTTGCCTTCCTTCTCTTGATTCCTGATTAAATTACCAGCCCTTGGTTTTATAAAATAATCTCATGGCTCACCAATTATATAGACTCATTTTCCTCTTGCCCCGGTATGCTTTGGAGTTGACTTCAATTAATCAATTTTCCATAATCATTTCTTGGAGAAATTCCTCTAGTTATCCCCTACTTTGTTATCTCAAAAATTGTTCTCTCTACCCCTTGTAATGTATGTGTGTGTGTGTGTAACTATGAGTATGCAATTTTCCTCAAGTATGTCTCTTATCATCTTATTTCATCAAAATCTTCCCCTACCTACTGCTTGGAGCAGCATTTTAATTTCTATTGCCCATCTCTGCCAGGCTGTTCATACCTCTCATCCTGCTATTCAATCTCTTTACACCTCCCACAATTTGTATGAAAGACAAGATTGCTTCCAGATTCGTCCCACTTTGTGATCAATTATTTTATCTTGTGGACTTTTGGAATGGTAACAATTTACCTAATTTTTGCTGATTACCCAAAGTATGTAGGCTAAATTCAAAGGAACTTCCTTTCGTGTCTTTTTTTTCTTCTTGTTTATTTTATAGTCAAGTTACCATGCTCAAATTGGGGTCTATCACAAGAATTTCCATGGCAGCATATATTAACATGAACAGTTAGGAAAATGATTTCATTGAGCTAACAAACAAAAAGAAACAAAATCTGGGTGAAGAGAAGAAAGTCTCTTATTCGTCACTAGGTCCTTTCAGGGAGAGAGAATGAAACTCAAAATAACTTAAAGAGATTGCTAATTCTCTCCCTCTCTGCCCCCAACACCCCCCCCCCAATTCTGTTTTCAAGTTTTCTTCTATTCAGAAATCTTCTCTAAAGATACTCAGGTTTAGTTATGTAGTTTCAAAGGAAGAAAAAGAAAAATACATCATCCACTTTACATTGTTGGACCTGCCTAATAAAGGCAGTCTCAGCTTTATCTTAGTATAATCCCTCATTCTTGTGGATTTCATGAGATAACCAGTCCATGTACCAAAGTTGATATTCATGGCTGACAAAGCCCCTACATAACTGCAGCTCAGAATGTTTAAATGCAATAATGGTGCTGACTAAAGCTATATACAGTGAAACATACTTATGGAGACCACCCTGCAGCTCAATAAAACCAAACCAAACAAAAGTCTTTTAGGCAGGTGGTCCTATGGCACGAATTCATTCTAGCTTATGTTCAGTTATTAGCTTGAAAAATTCATAACACACAGTTTACAGTTCATAATAACATACGGTTCACTCAATTGTCTCTTGATAGAAACTTTCTTTACTGGCACTATCTCCCTCACCACCATCCCCCACTCCCAATAGATTTTTATATGGTCTGGCGTATTCCTTGCTGTCCTGGGAAACAGCCTGAATATCCACAGTTAGGTGAAATTCAGCTAAGCAGTGATCAGATCTTCTTACGCTTCAAAAAAGGGGGGCAAGTGTCAGTCATATATATATATAATTTACCCTTGTGTAGATATGGAATAAGATGGCCAGATTATGTGTGTGTATAAATATATGTAGTATATATAAAATATGTATGTGGATATAATTGTATATACGTATATATGTACATATATAAATGCATTTATGCACATATACATATGGAGTTATATATGTTTGTATTTTGTATATTTATCAATCAATATGTCAATCTGTCCATTCATATCCATCCATCTCATCTCATCTATGTATGTATATATGTGTGTATCTATGTATCCATGTATATATGTATATATCTATTTATATATGTACATATCTATCTATCTATCTCTTTATATATGTATATATGTATCTGTATCGATGTATCTATCTATGTATGAATTGATATATTCATAGATATTCAATAGATACCAATAGATAGATAATAGAAAACAAGACCCTCAATCCCTGTTTGCTTCAGTTTCCTAGCTGTAAAATGGGGATAACACCAACCTTACAGGGTTATAATATGTAAGGATCAAATAAGATTTTGTCTATTGCTTACCACAGTTCCTGGTATGCAATAGGTGCTATATAAATATTTATTTCCTTCTCCCTCTTCTCTTTATCAAAATAGTCTATCTAGCTTTTGATGTCATCTCCTCCTATCTTCTCCAACACATTGCACCTGCTACTAACCCTCTCCCCCAATATTTTATCTTTTATTTTGGGCTGGTTCCTTCTCTGCTGACTTCAAATATGTCTGTCTCCTTTATCTCTTAAAAAGTCAGTAAGTTTGACCATTCTTTGAAGTTATCAGGCTACGTCTACATTCTCAGGCAAAATCCTTGAAAAAAACTATATACACATATTGTCTCTTTTTTCTCTCCCCTTCAGATTCTTCTAAACCATGAGCAATCTGGCTTCCAACTTCATCATTCAAGTGAAATTGTTCTCCTCCAGGTTAGTGGTGATTTCTTCTTAATTATCCCCAGTCTAGGCTAGGTCCTCAGGAACTCAGACTATAACAATAACTTCTTATTTGGTCTCCCTACTTGAAATTTCTATTCATTCCTATTCCTTCCCCACTCAGCCTCAAAAGTGATTCTTTTAAAAGCACAGGGCTGCTCATGGCCCACTGCTCTCAATGATCTCTAGGCACTGTCTCTTACTTCTGTGATAAAACAGACCCTTCAGTCTGGCATTTGTATCTCTATAATCTGATACCTTCTAGTTTACCAGTCTTTTTACACATTATTCTCTTTCACAAAATCTATGGTCCAATCATACTAGGTTTTCCTCACAATTAGCACGTCACCTCTTATCCCTCTGACTTTATACCTACACCATTCCCAGTGTTCTCCTTTCTCACTTTTACCTCTTCTAATCCCTGACTTCCTCAGTTTAAGTACCACCTAAAGGGCTTTCTTAGGCACACTCACTGTGTCTTCTCCACCAAAGTTACTTGTAAATTCATAGTGTGTTTTGAATATCCCTCTATTTACGTACATGATTCTACCCCTTTAGAATACAAGCTTCTTGAGGACAGGTATTATTTCACTTTATCTTTGCATTTCCACTAGGTGCCAGAGATTCAGAACATTTTTTGTTGTTCATTCACTTCAGTTGGGTTCCACTCTTCATGACCCCATTTAGGATTTTCTTGTCAAAGATACTGGATGAACTCATTTTACATTTGAGGTTCAGAAACAACAGGATCAAGTGATTTTCCCAGGGTCACATAGCTAATAAGTGCCTGAGGCCATCTTTAAATTCAGGAAGAAGAGTCTTCTTGACTCTAGGAGCAGCATTCTATCCACTATGCTACCTACCTACCTATCTATCTATCTATCTATCTATCTATCTATCTATCTATCTATCTATCTATTGATCCATTCATCTCGCTATCCATCTATTCATCTATCTATTTATAATCTATCTATCTATATTTATATATGTTTGTGATTGCATATATTTATATATGTGCATGTATGTGTGACAGAGGCTGGCACATAAGAAAAGTACCAGGCTGAAGAATGTGTGAAACTGATCACCTTGATGGGGGAGGGGACCCAGGAGGTGGGAATCTTGAGGAGGAGAAGACTCTGGCTGGTAGAGGAGTTGCTCTCTCAGTCGGGAGAGGAGGGAAGATTGAAAAAGACTTTCTCCGGAGGGTTACTTACTTTTTCCTGTCTGTGACTAGAAATCTTTCCCCCTAACATTTCCCACTTGAAAAGACTCAAAACCCAAAAAAGACATTTTAAATCTCTGTCCACTTTACTTCAGCTCCTGTTGCCCTGAGTCTGAACTGTGGCCAAGGGGCCAAACCCAGGGTGAGTCAACCTGACTTTCTCTCAGGGGGCTCAGGTTGCCAAGGCCCGAGTTCCTCCCAAACTTGAGGAGGGAGGGGAAAGGGTTTAGATAGAGCCAGGGACCCCCTTTTCCCCACTTTACTCTCCCATTCTTTACCTGCCAGTTATTCTTTGTATTATCCTGATTTAGTTGACATTTAAAAAGCTATCTTTTCCCCAAGCTGTGAATCAAATGTGAGTGAACAGATTAAGGGAAGACCCTTTGGTCTCAAGTGGTGGAGGGGGAACAAGAGGGAAAGAAGAATCTTGGAGAGCAGCCTTAGCTAAGGAGGAAAGGGAGAAGGGGGGAAATCTTTAAACCCCCTCTCCTCTCTCTGAGCCAACCTTAAACATCAGCTGTCTTCCATGAAACCCACTTTGAGAAGGGAAGTCTCCACTCTCTTTCTCTCTATATATATACTGAAAGACTGAACCCCTTGGTTACAACTAAACAACCCCTCAAATACATATGGGTGTATGTATATGTAAATATCCATGTCTTTATGCATGCAGGTATATGTATATACATAAAAAATATATATGTGTTAAATAAATGTTTGCTTAATCAATTGAGAAAAGTAAGTAGCATTTTATAAATATTTTTCTTGGGCAGAGTTGGTACTTGCAATTCTTTAGATTTTTCGTGCTTTCTTTTTTTTGTTTTCACATAGAATATTGTAGTTATCATGTAACTGGTTCTGCTTACTTCACTCTTTATCAGTTCATATAAATTTTTCTATATTTCTTCCAGAATTTCTTATGGTACAGGTATGATATAACATTATATTGTTATATTATATTATTTTTATTTTAATCTATTTTTATTATATTATATTATTGTTCTATTATGCTTTAATTATATTATTATATTACATATTCATTCATACACATTACCTATAATATTAATATATTATGGTTTTTGTTCTGAAATTCCCTAATTGATTGATGTTCATTTTGTTTCCAGGTTTTTGTAACCACGAAAAGAGTATAACCATAGTTTATAAACTATATTTATATGGGCATTTGCCATAAAGTTCTTTTTTTTTACTGTCTAAATTTCTAGTTAAGTCATTCAGTCAATAGAATATTTGTTAAGTTCCTTCTATTGGCCAGACACAGTGCTAAACATTGGTGATACAAAGAAAGATACAAGAAAGTTCCTATTCTCAAGGAGCTCATAGTCTAAGGCTGGAGACAAATTTACAAACAACTGTGAATAAATTTTTTTCTTTCCCATATAAATAGGAGATAATGAACAGAAATAAGAATTAAGGAAGATTGGGAAAGGCCTCCTATGAAAGGTGGAATTATGCCCTATACTCGATTTTTCCCAAATATTTGTGCTACAAAATTTGGTCATTTTTACTGATCACTTACTATAAAGTACAAAAAGACTCATTTTGGAAATGGTTCCTTGGGAAAGAACCGAATAATTTGTAGAATGAGAACATAATCTAGTATCATTATGCCACAATAAATAATGGACAATTAAGTGGGGATAAAATGCTAGGTGAGTAATTCAGAAAGACTCAGCTTCCTGAATTCAAATCTAGCCTCAAACATTTACTAGATTTGTGGCCCTGGGCTTGACCCTGTTGGCCTCAACTTACTCATATATAAAGAGTTAGAGAAGGAAATAATAAACCACTCCGGTATCTTTGCCATGAAAACCCCAAATGGGGGTACAAAGAGTCAGACCCAATCTAAAATGACTGAACATTATTAGACAGGAGGAATTTAGAAGCACAGGAAGAATTGTATGAATAGATTTAGAATGAACAAAGCAGAACCAGGAAAATAATAGTCACAATGATTATATTATTATAATGATGAAAGACAATGGATTTCAAATTAATTGACAACATTAAAACGTGGTTCAAAAGAATATATGGGAAAATCTTCTTTCCCATAGACATAGATGGTGGAATGAGGGGAGAATTAAGGTGCTGAAAGTTGTATATACCACTGTCAAATATAATTTTCATGCCATTTGCTTCTTTCTTAACTGTTTTTCGGTGACAATCAATGACTTTATAGTAGTTGAAGATATTTTGTGAAGTGTCTGTGGTATAAAATATATAGATAAAACTTTTAAAAAGGGATGTTTCCCTTGGGTTATAATTTTAGAGCTACATAAATTGTTTGCAAGTAATTCCTTTCTATCTTTTAAAGGCAACTAACCTATCCTTTGATTTCTTTGAGATATAAGTGTTTAGATACGCCATGTACTACTACTGATAACAGACATCAATATAGTGCATTAAAGTTAGCAAAGCACTTTCCACTTATCATTTCATGTTTTTTGTCACAACAAAAGGTAAGAAATAAAGGTATTATTATTTCCACTTTACTTAACTAAAGAGAAGTTAAGATTAAGAGAAATTGTGCCTTGTAGCTAGTAAGTGTCTGAAATGATATTTGAACCTGGGCTTTCTTGACTCAAAGTCTAGCATTCCACCCATTATGCATGCTATCTCTGCTATCATTATTTGCCTATTAGAATGAACAGAACCATCTTTCTTACTTTTTTTTCTTTTTTCCTTAACAACTAAAGATTAAAATGAATGTTACGGGATTAGAGTCAAGATGGCAGCTTAGAGGCAGCAAAAGTGCAGACCTCCACAAAACCTTCCTCACCAATCAAAAACACAATGCTTTGAGGGGACTGAAAACCAAATCTAAAAACAGGACAGAGCTAGGGAACTTTCCTCCTGGACACTACTTAAAAGATAAGCCCCTCAAAAAGCCTGAACTCTAGAATATGTGGATTTAAGGGGAAAGAAGAAGGAAGGTCCCAGGACCCCTCCCACACCTACAGCAATGAACCTACAGTGGTGGCTGGAAGCTCTGGGCAGACAAGGGTGCTAGTCCAGAGGGAGAACCTTGCAAGAAAAGCTGTGCCAGGCTCAGGGCTTAGAACACAGGCAGTGTAAAGGCAGCTGAAGGAGAAGTACAGAACATACATCCCAGTCTCAGCTGAAACATTCCATCTTTCCCCCCCTTTCTGAAGGCTTTTGGCCCCAGGGCACAGTCAGCTTGGCAGATAAACTCCCTGTAATAGGGCAGATAAGAAGCCTTCAGAGGACAGGGGAGCTCAAGCTCCAACACCCCTCACTCATAGACTGATCTGAGATCCTTGCTGACTGAGTTCCAAGGGAAAAAGCTGCAACAAACTACAGGCAACAACTTTGACAACAGGGCAGGAAGTTCAGCTCCTTTTCAGCTTCTACTGTCTGGCATGGAAGATCAGACCAAACTGATCAAACAGCACAACAGAGAAGAAGCCCCTTCAGGACAGAACAGCCCAAACTCACAGAGCAAATGAGAGGAGCAAAACTATAGGTAAATATGGGGGGGGGGGGGAGAAGGAGCAAAAGTGAGAAAAGAACAGGAAAAGAAAAAAGAAATTAAAATTGACAACTTCTATCCAGGCAATGAACAAAGAGAAAATGAAACAGAGGAGGATCAAGGAATACCAAGCAAAAACACAGAAACTACTAAATTGGACACAGACCTTGGAAGAACTCAATATACAATTAAAAAAAAAACAATTAAGAGAGGCTGAAGACAACTGGGAAAACAACTTAAAAAGCAAAATAAACCACCTGTAAACAGAAAATAGTGTCTTGAAAGCCAAAATTAATCAGCTTGAAAATGAGGCAAAGGAGATAAAAGATCAGAAGGAGAAGGATGACCAAAAAGCCAGGGATGAAATTCAGTATTTAATAACTAGAATACAACAACTAGAAGCAAACAACTTCACATGGCAGCAGGATACTATAACACAAAATAAAAAGAATGAAAAAAAATTGAGGAAAATATGAAACACAGCATCCACAAAACATAAGATTTAGAAAACAGGTCCAGTAGAGACAGCTTAAGGATCATTGGTCTACCAGAAGATCATGACAAAAGAAAAAGCCTTGACATCATTCTACAGGAAATTATCCAAGAAAACTGCCCCCACATTCTAGGGAAAGAGAAAAAAGTAGAGATTGAAAGAGTCTACAGATCACCTCCTGTACTTAATCCCCAACTGACAACACCCAGGAATATTATAGCCAAATTCAAGAACTATCAGACCAAGGAAAAAATATTACACCCTGCTAAGAAGAAGTCATTCAGATACAATGGAACTACAATTAGGATAACACAAGATCTGGCTACATTTATACTGAAGGACCAAAAGACAGGGAATATGATATTCTGGAAAGCAAGGGAACTAAGTCTACAACCAAGAATCAACTAATCAGAAAAACTGACTATATACTTGCAGGGGAAAAGACCAGACATGAACAGAAAATTTGATGCCCAAATACAGAACTCAAAAGAATCACCAAAAGGTAATTAAAAAAGGTGTGTGTGTGTGGGGAAACCAACTTCTTTTAAGGGACCTAATAAGTTAAAATTTTATGTATCCCTACAAGAAAAGAGAATATTGGTAATTCTTAAAAATTATTATCACTTGAGTAGCTAGAAGAGTTATACTTAGAGGGACCAGTGACAAACTTTATAGGATGAAATGCCAAGAAATAAATATGTATATAGATACATGTGCATGAATATAAAACTAAAGCTAAAAAAAGGAGGTAAATAATAAGAGAAATGAGAAAAGAAACAAAATAGGGTAAATTTATATGTCATAAAGAAGCATGTGGTGGAAGTATGGGAGAACACAAATGCACTTGAAGGATAAAGAGGTTGGAGATAAGAAATACTCAATTCTTAAATGCATTGAAATTGACTCAAAGAGGAAAGAACAATCAAATCCAATGGAGCAGAGAATTGATTTGCTTCCTATAGAGAAGTAGATGGGTAACAAACAGACTGGTCAAGAGGGAAGCAATACAAGGGAGGGAGGGGAAATAGTTTTAAAAGACCATAAAGAATATAATAGAGGAATAAGAAGGGAGGGGGGTAGAAATGGAAGTAAAATAAGGGTGGGAATTATGGGGACTGATTAAAAACAAAACACTGGTGTAGAAGTAAATAGTTAAAGAATAAAGGGCAGGACTTGGAGTGGAGATCAAAATGCTGGGAAATACACACCTGGTAATCATAACTCTGAATGTGAATGGAATAAACTCACCCATAAAATGCAAGCAAATAGCAGATTAGATAGCAGATTAGAAACCAAAATCTAATCATATGTTGTCTAAAAAAAAACACATGAGGAAGATAGACACACATAGGGTAAAGGTAAGCAGATGGAGCAAAATCTATTAGCCATCAACTGAGAAAAAGAAGGCAGGCATCGCATTCATGATATCTGACAAAGCCAAAGTAAAAATAGATCTAGTTTAAAAAGATAGAGAAGGTAATTATATCCTGATAAAAGGCAGTATAGACAATGAAAAAATATCATTACTCAATATGTATGCACCAAATGGCATAGCATCCAGATTTCTAAATGAGAAACTACTGGAGGTCAAGGATGAAATAGATAGAAAAACTATACTAGTTGGTGACCTGAAACTTCCTCTATCAGAACTAGATAAATCAAACCAAAAAAATAAATAAGAAAGAAGTGAATGAAATCTTAGAAAAATTAGAGTTACTATATATATGGAGAAAAATAAATAGGACAAAGGAATACACCTTCTTTTCAGCAGCACATGGTATATTCACAAAGATTGACCATGTAATAGGGCATAAAATCATGGCAAAGAGATGCAGAAAAGCAGAAATAATAAATGCAACCTTTACAGATCATAACACAATAAAAATAATAATCAGTAAGGGTACATGGAGAGGCAAATAAAAAATTAATTGGAAATTAAATAATAAGATTCTTCAAAATCAGTTAAAGAACAAATCATAGAAACAATTAATAATTGCATTGAAAAAAATGACAATGATGAGACATATTTTCAAAATCTATGGGATGCAACCAAAGCAATACTTACGGGCATATCCTTGAGTTCATATGTTAACAAATTAGGGAGGGCAGAGATCAATTAATTGTGAATTCAAACTAAAAAACTAGAAAGTACACAAATTAAAAATCCACAGATGAAAACTAAATTAGAGATTCTAAAAATTAAAAGGAGAAATTAATGATGTGAAAAATAAAAGAAATATTGAATTAATAAACAAGACTAAAAGCTGGTACTTTGAAAAAAACAAATAAAATAGACAAAGCACTGGTAAAATTAATAAAAAAAGAAGAAGAAAACCAAATTAACAGTATAAAAGATGAAAAGAGAAACCTCACCTCTATTGAAGAGGAAATTAAGGCAATCATTAAAACTATAATTCCCAATTATGTAGCAATAAATATGGCAATCTAGGTGATATATATGAATATTTGGAAAAATATAAATTTCCTAGATTAACAGAGGAAGAAATAGAATACCTAAATAATACCATATCAAAAAAGAAATTGAACAAGCCATCAAAGAACTCCCTAAGGAAAAATCCCTAGGACCTGATAGATTCACAAGTGAATTCTATCAAAGATTCAAAGAACAACTAATCCCAATACTAAACAAACTATTTGACAGAATAAGCAAAGAAGGAGTTCTACCAAATTCCTTTTACAATACAAATATGATACTGATTACAAAGCCAGGTAGGTAAAAAACAGAGAAAGTGAACTATAGACTAATCTCCTTAATGAACATAGATGCAAAAACCTTAAACAGAATACTAGCAAAAAGATTCCAGCAAGTGATCACAAGGGTTATTGTGATCAGGTAGGATTTATACCAGGAATGCAAGGATGGTTCAATATTAGGAAAACCATTCACATAATTGTCTTTATCAACAAGCAAACCAACAAAAATCACATGATTATCTTGATAGGTACAGAAAAAGCCTTTGATAAAATACAACCCTCATTCCTATTAAAAACACTAGAAAGCATAGGAATAGAAGGACCTTCCTAAAAATAGTAAACAGTATATATCTAAAACCATCAGCAAACATCATCTGCAATGGGGATAAACTAGAAGCCTTCCCAATAAGATCAGGAGTGAAACAAGGATGCCCATTATCACCTCTATTATTTAACATTGTACTAGAAACACTAGCAGGAGCAATTAGAGAAGAAAAAGAAATTGAAGGTATTAAAATAGGCAATGAGGAGACCAAGCTATCACTCTTTGCAGATGACAAGATGGTCTACTTAAAGAATCCTAGAGAATCAACTAAAAAGCTAGTAGAAATAATCAACAACTTTAGCAAAGTTGTACAAATACAGGAACTATATGAACACAACTACAAAACACTCTCCACACAATTAAAACTAGATCTTAATAATTGGAAAAACATTAATTGCTCATGGGTAGGATGAGTTAACATAAGAAAAATGACAATCCTATCCATACTAATTTACTTATTTAGTGCCATACTTATTGAACTACCAAAAACCTTTTTTTACTGAATTAGAACAAAGCATAACAAAGTTCATTTGGAAGGATAAAAGATCAAGGATATCCAGGGAAATAATGAAAAAAATGTGAATGATGGTGGCCTTGAAGTATCGGATCTCAAACTATACTATAAAACAATGGTCATCAAAACAATATGATACTGACTAAGAGAGAGAAAAGAGGATCAGTGCAATAGATTTGGTGTAAGTGATCTCAGCAAAACAATCTATGATAAGCCCAAAGATTCCAACTTTGGGGACAAAAATCCACTATTTGATAAAAACTTCTGGGAAAATTGGAAGACAGCATGGGAGACATTTGGTTTGGATGAACATCTCACACGCTACACCAAGATAAATTCAGAATGGGTAAATGGCTTGAATATAAAGAAGGAAACTATAAGTAAATTAGATGAACACAGGGATACCTGTCAGATCTTTGAGAAAGGAAAGATTTTATGACCAAGCAGGAGTTAGAAAAAAAAATCACAAAATTTAAGAGAAATAATTTTGATTACATTAAATTTAAAAGGTTTTGTACAAACAAAACCAATGCAACCAAAATTAGAAGGGAAGCAACAAATTGGGAAAAAATCTTCATAACTAAAACCTCTGAAAAAAGTCTGATTACTCAAATTTATAAAGAGCTAAATCAATTGTACCTAAAAATCAAGCCATTCCCCAATTGATAAATGAGCAAGGGACATGAACAGGCAATTTTCAGATAAGGAAATCAAAACTATTAATAAGCACATGAAAAAGTGTTCTAAATCTCTTATAATCAGAGAGATGCAAATCAAAACAACTCTGAGGTATTGCCTCACACCTAGCAGATTGGCTAACATGACAGCAAAGGAAAGTAATGAATGTTGAAGGGGATCTGGCAAAGTTGGAATGTTTGTACATAGCTGGTGGAGTTGTGAACTGATCCAACAATTCTGTAGGGCAATTTAGAACTATGCCCAAAGGGCACTTAAAGACTGTCTTCCCTTTAATCCAGCCACAAGAATATTCATAGCTGCGCTCTTTGTGGTGGCAAAAAATTGGAAAATGAGGGGATGCCCTCCAATTGGGGAGTAGCTGAACAAATTGTGGCATATGTTGGTGATGGAATACTATTGTGCTCAAAGGAATAATAAACTGGAGGAATTCCATGTGACCTGTAACAACTTCCAGTAATTGATGCAGAGTGAGAGATGCAGAGACAGGAGAACATTTTTACACAGAGATCAATACACTGTGGTACAATCAAATGTAACGGACTTCTCAATTAGTGGCAATGTAGTGATCCTGAACAATTTAGAACGATTTATGAGAAAGAACACTATCCACATTCAGAGGAAAAACTGTGGGAGTAGAAACACAGAAGAAAAACAACTGCTTGATTACATGGGTTGAGGGGGGATATGATTGGGTTGTAGAGTCTAAATGATCATCTTAGTGCAAACATCAACAACATGGAAAAAGGTTTTTATCAAGGACACATGTAAAACCCAATGGAATTGAGCATCAGCTACAGGAAGGGTTGGGGAATGGGGAGCAGGGAAAGAATGTGATTCTTGTAACCAAGGGAAAATGTTCTAAATTGACTAAATAAAATTTTTAAAAAAGAAATCAAATAAAATGAATGTTTCACCCAATCAACATGCTCATTAGAGATCACTTTTATTATTGTTATTTTGAATGTTTCTAATGATAGACACAATATAAAAGTAATTCTTAAACATTTATCTACTGAATTCTTTATTCCATTTTTGCTGTAAAATGTACATAGCTTTTATGGGTCACCATTTTATTAGAAAAGGGGTCTCAGATCACACATGCAATATCTACATTTTTACATTATCAAAATTCTCATTGAACTCATCTTTAAAGTTACATCAAAAAAATGTTTCAGGATCACATAAATGGACAGAAAAGTAAGTCCCTAAGATGAAAGACAGAGTAGTGCAAAATAGCTTTGATCAGTACATCCTAAGGTAGTGGTATATCTAGTAATTTTATGTGAAGATTGGATTTGGCTCTCCCCTGATGTAACAATGAAGGTACTTAGCTCTTCCTTGATTGTGAAGATTAAATTGTAATCTCCTGTCTGTTTTAGAATTTAATCCCCGATGTGTAAATATAGTACTTAAAGTTGAGTATGGAGATCTACCCATTTTGGATTTTGACCACAAAAATATGTGAGCACCCATTTCATACAGTGAGTGGGAGGTCTGTGACCCACGTGTGAAAGAGTGGGCAGTCCTGGAGTGGAGTGTCAGCTATGATTGGTAGATGTAAAATTTAGGGGAAGTGACACAAGAGAAAAAAGTCTTTAAAAGTGGAAACAGAGGCACACACAGACACACATGGAGTGAAGAGAGACTTGGAGGGAATCACTTGGAGTGAAGACTCTTGGAGTGAAGAGAGACAGTTGGAGTGCAGAGAAACTTTGAGTGAAGAGGGACACTTGGAGTTGAAAGAGACACAGTTGGAGTGGAGCCTGATGGAGTTGAGGGTGATAAAAAGAATCTGCTGATTGAACTGACAACATGCTGAGTATAAAGACAGACATCCTTCCTTGCCCTTTCTGTAGGCATGAGCCTCCAGGAAAGGTCCATTGTCTTGAGACTCCTTTCCCCTGGCCATACCCCCATAATCCTAGGCCCATCTCAGCCTAGTCTATCAGTTATCTAGTGCCTTAACTAGGGCTTTGCCCTAAGGAGAACCTCTTTTTCCACAAAGAATTCTCACCAAGTGTCTGACTGGCTTTCAAAGCCACCCACCTGTACATGTACACACATCATCCCCTCTGCATCTGGACCAATTCCCTGAGAGTCCGCTGAGTCCCTGCCCCAGGTCAACCAAGAAACTTAAAGCTAGACCCAGCTAAAGTAGTATTGAAAATCCAGGGCGGGGGGGGCATGGCATATATCTCTGGGGAAGGTGGAAGACCATTAGAAAATAAAGAGGAGTTGATTTAACTGTTTATGCACTTGGGTATGAGTTATGCTTTTTTTTTTTAATCTGGCTAGCTAAATAAGCTAAACCTGTTTGATGTTTTGTTAGCCTGTATGCTTTCATAGAAACTTTTATTCATGAACCAAATTCTGATATTCCCAGAGGATAGTATGGTTGGACACGTTAGCCAAACAGTACAATTATTAAGAAACAATCAAAATAGAATGAGTCCATTTGAGCCAAGAGGTGGTGTTTTTATGCTATGAGTGAATGTGTCTTATCTCTAATTAGAGTATATACACCTTGAGGACAAGAAAATATGTATCATATATCTTTGCATTGCAAAACTTGGCCAAACATCTTCCACATAACAAATACTCAAATTCCCATTTCCTTAGTAAATATTTCACATCTTCCATATGTAACACACTGTGCTCGGGTACTAGAGAATTTAAGGGATAATGCTGAGAATAGTAAAATATGTAGTTATTCCTATCACAACCCATGTTATCTACAAATGATAGAGAGAAAAGAATCACACATAAACCAGTGTGAATATGAACAAGTTGATAGTCACGTTACAGACTGGGGAAATGTAATATGGACCCAAATTCAGACTCTCCTATTCCCACTTTTCTACTCCATTAATATAAGAGCTCCAAGGGCAAATCTCACTTCTCACTTCTGACCCAGGAAACATCTGTGCTGTGGACATGAGGCCAGCTCTTTAACTATCCTTTTACTAGTTTGCAGAAGCCATGATGACAGCTAGGAACTTTTCTATTATGAATAATTACACAGTCATACAAATCTATTTAGCCCACATCCTTCTAGTGTACAGCCACTGGTTGATTTAAGATACAAACCTTTTGTAGCTCACTGCCAGGAAGATGAAATATAGAGCTTCCCCGGGCTTTTCTTTGCTCTAGATTTTACTGTAAATCATTAGTCACTGTAGGTTACTAACCATATATCAAGCTATTACCCCATGCTTGTGGTACTGAAAGGATCCCTTATACTGACCTAGAAAATGGATCAGTTGTTTAAGTGTAACCAGGATATCTCAAGATCAGAGTCAAGCCAGAAGCAATAATAATTAAAATCCCTTCTTTGCTTCAATGGATTTGTGAACCCATCGCTGTGGACACCACCTTTGCTATGACAGAGAGGTCATTCCTGGCACATTCTATCATGCTGAAAATGCTGAAAATGCTCTGTGCCATTCCAGTAAAACTGCATCCACTTTCCAAAGACATCTAACTAAGCACAGAGAACTCATCACAAAAAAATTAACTAATGATTATTTTTTTACCAAAGTCATCAATAAAACAATTAAAAAAATAATAAGCAGCAACCACTTGAAGACTACCATTTAGTTCAGTCATTTTCTGTCATGTTTGGCTCTTTATGACCCCATCTGTGGTTGTCTTGACAGAAAAACTGGGGCGATTTGCCATTTCCCTCTCCAGCTCATTTTACAGGTAAGGAAACTGAGGAAACTTTGAACGATTTTGTATTCAATTATCTATTAGAAACAGAAAAGTTAAGAAGTTGGAATTTTTGGTAAATTTTTGCTTCAAATGAGTAAAAATAAAGTTAAACTGTGTTAACAAACAAACAAACAAAAAACCCTTGCTCGGGGTCACATAGCAAGTAAATGTCTGAGATTAGATTTGAACTTAGGAAAATGAGTCTTTCTGACTCCAGGTCTGGTACTCTATCCTCTATGCCACCTAACTGCCCAAGACCACCAGTACCCTGAGGCTTTTGTACACATAAATAAAGACCCATGAAACTCATTATGATGCATTATGTGAAAACCTTAGGTCATCTGGAGGATCTAGTGAGTGTAGATAGTAAGTGATTTACCAAGCCATTTATGTTCTTGTCCCTTGACCTCTGGGGTTATCCCTGGTAAAGTTTCTTGGGAAGGGACAGGTAAAGGAATGAAGGAATCTAAGGAAAGAGTGCCTTTTCTAGTCTTTTCCATCAAACATTCTCATTCCCACTTTCTCTCCCAGCCCTCTCACTGCACCCCACTCCTTGGCCCCCTGAACATAAATGCAGGTCTCAGCTAGTTTAATTCTTGCTATTGTTTGCTGGGGCTTACATGGGAGGATCTGATATAGATGAGATATTTGAGGTCACCTCAGAATGGCCGAATGAAAGCCACTATGCAAAGTAAGAATTTCCCTCTAACCACCAACCAAGATCAAGCACATGAAATATGAATTCCCTGGGCAAAGAACGCGAGATTCTATTTTCTCAGGCTCATTTTGTTGGGAAGCACACAGCAATATGGGCAAACAATTAGTGTGAACCAATTTGAGCAAAATACCAAATTCAATTGAGGCTGAAAGCAGACCCACATGCAAGCACACAAAAGGTCTTAGAGAAAGGGTGATCATATATTTAGTAGGGTCTTCTTAAACATTCTAATCCCAGTGAGCTTCTGAGAAAGCTCTTCTTTTCACTGGGTGAACTTTACTATTTATTGGTTGCCATTTTAATCCTAATGAAAATAGCCCCATCAGCAGGAAGAGAAACATACAGTAAGAAACTAAAAAATATCCTGCTGATGGATAACCATCACACACACACACACACACACGTCGCACAAAGGGTAGTAGTGACAAGGAAGTCAACCATGGACAAGCTTCTAGAACTAACACTCCAGACTGCCCAGTGCATTCAGAAATGATCATTTCATATTAGTGGCAGTTCTGGCTAATGATTAGCTACACCTATTTGAACAATATGCCTCCATGTTCTTGCAAAATAAATAATGGGCGATATTTATGAAACACGATTTTACTGGAAAATGTGTGGTCTGTAATGAGAACCCAAATAAACTAGAGAGCTGCTGACAGAAAAAGGAAGAGGTGAAGATGAATGAGGCAAGCTTCTATTTCTAAGGTTTTGGTGCAAAGTTTACAGTGTTAGCTTAGGGAGGGCAGTGGGAGGGCCAAGACAAAATGTGGGAGACTCTCTAGTCTTGTTAAATAAAGCTTTAGGATAATCTACATAGCTCAAGTATTAGCTGCCAGGGCCTTGATGGGAATTGAAAGAAATTTACTAACCCTACCCGAATAACATGCAGGTTGGGCGGACATAGATCAGAGGAGTCAAAAGACAGATTTGACCCAAGGGCCCTCTCGCTGTGCTGTGGGTATAGCAGTGGTTTGGGCTCATTAAAAAGCTGAAATAGCCATCAGGTTAGGAGCAATGTTTTTAAAAGAGCTCTACTTGTCTTCTAAAGAGGAGAAAAAGAAGAGACAGAATTTGGAACTCTTTTTGTTCACATGTAATTGGGAAAAAATAAAAATCAGAGGCTAAAAGAGCATTTATTAGTCATCTATTAGTTCCATAGGATTATAAATTTAGAGATGAAAGGGATTTTCAAGGCCATCTAGTACAATTCCCTTCAACTTCAGCGGAATAAACTGAAGCTTGGGGGTATAAAGTATAAGAAGACTGGAAAGATGTGTGTCAGCAGAGTGTGAGTTGGTGATTAAGGATGCTGAATATTAAACACAAGATTCTATATTTGATAAGTAGGAGAAAAGTATTATATGACGTCTGCTCCTAAAGGTCATTAACCTCCGGTAAGCTGTTACTTTGATTTTTTAAAAATAAATAGTGTGAACAATGGAGAAGACCGCTTAGGATATATGAAATGATCTTCAAGCTAAGATATAGGAAACTATCTCTAAACTCTGATAGTCTCTGATAGATTATTATACTTAGGCAAATAATTACAATATTAAATCGTGTATTTATGTCGTCTTGTTTTCTGTACTCAGAAGACTAGGTAAGCTACATGAGCTAATGAAGACGCTTGATTTTGTAACAGGATATAAAAGCTGTGAATCCCTTTATGCTAGGATATTTTAGGAGATACCATAGTTGAAAGAACTCAGGATTTGCAGATCTATGCCCTTGCTCTAAATCCTGGTTTTGCCACTTAAATATATATATATATGACCTCAGGAAGGACATTGTCTTCTTTTGAACGCAAATTTTCTCATCTTTTTCAAGAGAATACTGGGCTAAACTGATCCCTTAGGTCTTCCTCTAGTAATAAATGCTGTGATCCTATAGGATAAACCCTTTAATACCAGCCCAGTGTGTGCAGATACCAACCAGGGGCAATGAGAAGAAAGTGTTTTTGGAGGCAGAGATTCAGGAAATTGCTGACATCCTGACTAGGGGTAGAAGACTGGAGACAGGCTGAAGATGGAACTTAACAGCTGGCTGTCAAATGCCCCCTTCTTCACACATACAAACCCTGGAAAATATAAGCCACCTCACAGACCACTGGGCAAAAACCCAGTTACCCTTTGGGATTTCTTCCATCCAAGGGAGTTAAGTGATGCTTTGAATAGAATCAAGGTTTCCTTGTCAACTTTTCTGCTTTCCATCTATGGAATGACTTGGTTAAAGCACCATGACTGAGACAGACTAGGAAGCCAAAATGAAACAACATTGCAGCTGCTGGTGCCACAGGTGCCCATCACATTCAAATGTAAACTAATCTGCCATGCTCTGCTGGGGAATCTGTATGACTCAGAGTCAAAGAAGGGAGAAGAGTCATCATTCCAGGCTCCCACACTGTCTGCTGTGTAGAAGAGCAATTTTCTTGCTGTCATTGGTAATGCTTTCCATTTCCCTTTGCCAAGAGGAATCCTTTGGCTCTTTGGAACCCTGGCAATTGAACATTTGGTATGAGATGACCCTTCAAATTAGCAGGAAATTGCATTGTCTTTTCCTCTATCTGGAAACTTTTATCTCCTTTCTCTGTCTGCTTATATTTCGATTTAGCTATTAAAACCCAAATTTGTTTAATCAAAAAGCATTTATTTCACATTTATTATGTACAAGATACCAATGGTAAAGGTAAACATAAAACAAAGTTCCTGCTCCTTCCTTTCTTCCATTGTTAAATTCCTTCTAGAGAAGGAGGACTCCATTTGGGGAACAATCCCAGGCTGGTCAAATTTCATTCGCCTTCCTGATGTGCTTCTGAATCTCCCAGATTTTACTATCATAAGTCAGCCATTTTCTTATCAGAGAACTTCTTTCAGCACCTAGGGCCTTCTTACCCCTCTGCCATGCCAGCCCCTTTCTCCCAAGGCTAAGTTCCATAAGAAGAGGAAAGATGGATCTCCTTTTAGGGGACAGGTCCAAGCTTCACCTTACTTCATTCCCCTCCCATCATTGAGTCCTAGCATAGGTATTTTCTCCTGTGCTTCCCACCTCCAGTCCTCTTTTATGTCTTGCCTTACCATATTCAGATGTGAGCTCCTTGAAGGCAAGTTCTATCTTCCTTTTCATTTTTATTTGTATCTTTGGATCAATTCCTGCCACAAAATAAGTACAGTACTGAATAAATGTTTTTCACCGATTGCCTGACCTCAAGAAGAATAGCTTTTGAGCAAAAGTAACATCAGTACTGGCCTTGGAAAGACTATTTGGCAACTGTATAAAGTATGGATTGGAAAAGGGAGAGTTTGAAATCAGGGGGTCCAGTTAGGAGGCTAACTGTGAACTGATTCAAAGCAACTCTGTAAAACATTAATTGCTGATAATGTGTAAGGCACTATAGTTGGTACTGAGGCTTAAAAGTAAAAAAGAGAAGACTTTATTCTTTCAAAGAGCTTATATTCTATTGAGTGGGAAATGTGATGAGGGTCTGAACTTGAATGGCATTACTGTGAAAGGTGAGAAGGGAATGAATGCAAGAGATATTGTGGAAGGTATAACTGACGAGGCTCGACAGCTAATTGAACTTGGGTGAGTGAGTATGAAAGAAGTTAAGGATGACTCTAGAGTTATGTACCTTGGTGCCTGGGCATGTCCAAAATGAAGATAGGAAGGTTTGGGGGAGGTATGTACTTAAGGGAACATCAACTTGAGATGTTATGTTCCGTTTTGGACATATTGAGTTTTTGATGACAATAAGACATCCTCCTCCATGACATGGATAGTAAGTCAAATTCAGGAGAACTGAGGATAAAAACTTAGAAGCCATCTGAAGAAATGCAGTAAATGAATTTATGGCAGCTGATAAGCTGATAACAACCCTAAGGAAGAGAGTTTGGACTGAGTCCATGGGCAAAAAAATCCATACAAATGTAGTACAATGAGGGTATGGCTAAACACTAGCTCATATGAAAAAAGATCTGGTAACTGAATGAAGTATGAGCTCAATCTTAGTCAATAGTGAAATAGGGCAGCCAGAAAAGCAAAAGCAAACAGACTGAATGAATGAAATCATGGTGCCCAGAACGGAGGAAGCAATCATTTCATTGCATGCTACACTGATCAGACCATAAATATCTTATAATTAGTTTAGAAAGATATAAATAAACTGGAAGGCATATGTTGTGGGGTATAGAGGTGTACCCCTGGGGTTTGGGAAGGATACCTTTCACAAGAATGAAAGACTCTGAAACTTAACTTAAAAGTAAAGAGGGAGATTTATTAGTAATGTTAAATCTTTGACCAGCAAGACAGCATGAGTGGAACAACCTGGAGGTTGCTCCCAGAATGCCTACATTCTGGGGTTTTTATATTCTTCTACAGCAGTGAGGACATGACTCTGGAGCAAGCGGTTGGGAGGAGGAAGTTTGCCTGAAGGCATGGGGTGATTTGGAGGACAGATGGATGAGGTGTGTCTTTGTCCATCTCTAATCAATGGGACAGTCAAAAGAGGATAATGCTCTCAGGGTTCGATGTTTTGGGTTGGGAGTCAGAGGGGAATGGAGCAAAGGAATTCCCTGATAATAGTTTGCCTCAGTTTCTAGGGGTACAATTTCCATGCCAGCATAGAGAAAAGCACTGGAGATAGTTAGCCTGGAGAAAAGAAGATTATAGGATATAATATAGAACATAATAGCAACTTTGATATGATAGTTAATTTGAATAAGGTATAATGTAGAAATTGGATTATACTTATTTTGCTTGGTTCTACTTCCAATATTAAACTAAAAATAATATGAGTTGAAATTGCAGAGTGGAATAGTGTACTTTGATATGAAGAAAAACTTCCTAACCAGGAGAGCTATTCCCCCTCCAAAAAAAAAAAGGAAAATGATGAGCAGCTTTGGGAGGTGAGAGTTTCCATGTCACTGGAGGTTTTCATTTTATTATTTTTTTTGGAAAATTGTATTTAATTAGATTTTTGAATATTTTCCATGGTTACAAGATTCATGTTCTTTCCCTCTCCTCCCAATCCCCTACTGTAGATGATGCACAATTCCACTGGGTTTTACATGTGTCATTAATCAAGGCCTATTTCCATATTATGATTTGCACTAGGATGATCTTTTAGAGTCTACATCCCCAATTGTATTCCCATCGACCCATGTGATCAAGCAGTTGTTTTCCTTCTGTGTTTCTACTCCCACAGTTCTTCCTCTGAATGTGGATAGTGTTCTTTTTCATAAGTCCCTCAGAATCGTTCTGGATCATTGCATTGCTACTAGTAGAGGAGTCCATTACATTCGATTGTGCCACAGTGTATCAGTCTCTGTGTACAATGTTCTCCTGGTTCTGCTCCTCTCACTCTGCATCACTTCCTGAAGGTTGTTCCAGTTTCCATGGAATTCCTCCACTTAATTATTGCTTTTAGCACAATAGTATTCCATCACCAACATATACCACAATTTCCTCAGCCATTCCCCAATTGAAGGGCATCCCTTCATTTTCCAATTTTTTGCCACCACAAAGAGCACAGCTATGAATATTCTTGTACAAGTCTTTTTTCCTCATTATCTCTTTGGGGTACAAACCCAGCAGTGCTAAGGCTGGATTAAAGGGCAAACAGTCTTTTATTGCCCTTTGGGCATAGTTCACTGGAGGTTTTCAAATAAAAGTTGGTTGCCTACTTGTTGGGGATGTAAGAAGGGAACCCTTCTTCAGGTACAGGTGGGACCAGAAATCTTTTCAATACTGACATTCAGGTTCAGAAAATCTTACTGTAATTGACTTAATTATTCATACTTTCAGCAGATAATAATATTTGTGTGTTTTGGGATAGAATTTTACAATTTACAAAACACTTTCTCTCATAACCATTCTATAAGAGAAGGTTAAAAAAAGATCATCATTATCATTTTAGGTATGAGGAAACTAGGCTTAGAGAAGCAAAGTGACTTGCCCAACATCACAAAGCTAGTAAGTGGCAGGACCTAGGACTTGGATTCAGAGCATTTGACAAGTCCAGTGGAATGCACTACATAACTTCTATCAATAATTTTCTCTGATCAATTTAGCTTAATTCATTTCATTTCAATTTAATTCAACCAATGCCTACTATGTACTAGGCACTCTTCTTGGTCCTGGGAATCTGAGTTTTTATTTTTCTATATGAAAGGCCAGGAATGTAGTTGGGTAGATAGAAGAGATGACATAGTTTTTGTTACTGTGACTTTCCTCCTCCTATTCATCTTTATGTGAGACTTGAAGAGCCTTGGAATCCTTGAACTGGGTAGAAGGGAATCCCAGAGCTGCTTGAGCATGTAATTCTTAAATGGATGACAAGCAGGTGGAGTCTATTCTTCAGAGATTAAAATGAGAAGATATAGGAGATGCTTATCATGAACTAGGAAGAAGTCCTTGGCAGAAAGCCCCTGGGCTGGGAAATTGCATCCAAAGAAGAGATTAAGTCTATGGGTATTATCTAGCTGGGATGATGTTCTGTGTCCTGATAAACTTGGTAATTGGGACAATGAAACTCCTACTGGAGACAAAATGCCCCCTTGCCTAGACACTGTGAGAAAAGAATAGACATTCAACTTAAAAAAAAAAAACACCCACATTTTTAAAGGCTGAGAAAGATTTTTTTTAAAAGTTCTGTTATTGGCCTTACATAACTTAGCCAAGCATGGTTGCTTTTCTAAAAGGGCCTCTGGTTCTTGAAATGAAAGAACATTGTTGACTTAGCCTTTTAGCCAAAGACTTAAGCTAATTCCAAGAGCTGGAAACAGAAAAGTTCCACAACCATGTGCCTAGTGGGGTGGTGTCTGGCAGT
Organism: Monodelphis domestica; assembly: GCF_027887165.1. Taxonomy (NCBI): domain Eukaryota; kingdom Metazoa; phylum Chordata; class Mammalia; order Didelphimorphia; family Didelphidae; genus Monodelphis; species Monodelphis domestica. Next base: position 257,275,331 of record NC_077233.1, read on the forward strand.
AGCTGGGTGAGATTGAACAACTAGCAGAGCAGCACTTAGCAGGGCAGTGCCTAGGAAATACCAATGGGAAGCAGCCCTAGAGGGAGCAGCATGCTGACGTCACCAGAAGACATCAGAAGCCCTTGTGGATTGCCTTCCTATCCATATGCTCTGACCATACGTTTTCAAGTGGTTGAACAATACATTCTCCAACAACAAGTGGCTAAATAAATTGTAAATTTTTAACCACATTTTAAACTCCCTGAGTCTTAAAACATAAACTAATTTAACTACCTGCACATATGGGTACACACACCTATTAATGGTTCATATGTTTTGGGGAAATTGCCTGAAGATCTTAGGGGGCAAGGTTTTATGACTACCTTTCTCATTATTCCATTTCATTAAATACTTCTGCTTTGATAATTATGTCACCTGTCTGATAGATACTTCTTTCAGCTATGGGGGCTTGTAAATTGCAGTTTTTTTAATGGATTCTGGTGCTTTAAAGAAATCATCTCTTAGTGTAAATTTTAAATTAATATCTAATAACTCCAAGTATTATATTTTATAAGGTTTATTAATAATCACTTGAAGTAGAATAAAATAAAAAGACCAAAAGTAAAAATCTGAGTAAAAAACATTTGAGTAAATTCTCCTGCCTCTCACCTCATCCCGCCTCCATCAGCTGCATTTCTGGGAGGAGAGAGAGAGAAGGGGTGGGTTCTACAAAAAACTTATTTCCTCCCTACCTTAGCATGTAATGTGAGAAGGAACATGGAATGCTGGGAGAGAGTTCTGGGGAGAAAATCCTAATTACACATTAGAAAACCATCTTGCATGTTTGTGGAGGATGAGCAGGTGTTACACAAAGACAAAAACAAAATAGTTTTTGCTCTCTGGAATCTTGCATTCTTCTCAAGTTGGGATGAGTAGGGACCCAGGGACATTCGACCTGCCTGAGAAAATACTTAAAAGTGATGATAGACTCAAATAGTTCTCAGTTGTTCTGTCAGTAGAGTCCCATGTCTATTAAGTCACTCAGGTGTGTAACAATTAGAACATTATTCATACCACTATTCTTCCATCATGGAAATTAGATAGGGGTACAGAGAAGGATGCATTAAATGAAGGTAGTCATCATCCAACTGGCCATTTTACCATGTAGGGAACATTTCTTGATTTCCCTCAGAGTTTAAGTAAATTTGCTTCTGTTCCAGACACGACTGAATCAGATAGGCTTTATCACCATCATAAACCAGGATAGCTCTAGATAAATCCAAAAAGGGGAATACATTTTCAGAGCTACAGACTCTTCCCTGCTCCCTCACTACCCTGTCAATCCCATTTGTGTTTTACTGAGTCATAGCTGCCCCAAAGTCCAAAAAGAAAACCCCTGGTCCCAAAATATAACTGACCCTGGTAGAAACGAACACTTTGGTGATTTCACCATCTCCTAAAAATTTACTTAACCCCATTTTCACCCCTCACATGCTTATACCCTATATACTTAGAATTCATATAAAAACATTAATTTTATTCGAAATTATAGCCTTTCTACAAAAATTTAGTCAAATTGGGCTTAAAAGCAACAATGAGTTTAAGGAGATTAAGGGATTTCTTTATTTAAAACTTTCTTTTTTTTAATCCTTTCCAGGATTTCTGGGATCATTTTAAAAGCCAGAAAATTCAGGGGGAAAACTAGGCAGAAATAGGCATGTTTAGGATCCAATATTCTTCCTTGTTTCTTGCAGCTCTCTTCCTCTAGAAATCCTCATCCTTCCCTTAACCATTTAGACAATCTCACCTTCTTTTTTTGCTGAGGATCACTGGAAACCAGCTCCTGGAAAGTTCTCCCTGCGCTAATTTAATTATATCTTCCTTATTTTGCCTTTGTAATTGATTTAGTGACATACAGTGTCCCAGATGGTCAGTCTGGGAAGCAGACACAGGCTTTTTCAAAGAGACAATGTTGATTCCCTCCAGACCCACAATGACCTCTTTTTTCTTCTTCTTACCTCGATTCACAGATTTTTAATCCTCACTAAGCACAACATTTAAATATGGATTGGAGGATGGCCTGCAACATGAAGCCGACTGTGCCGATCCAGGGAACCATGGCTGGCACTGGCAGAATTTCATTAAGCCGAGTCTGGTACCATTGTCTCCAACAAGGCTTTCACCAGCTGGCCTTGCTATGCTTGGCTAAGAATCAGACAAGGGAGGGAGGATCTGCTCTGAAAAGGAAAAGATACAAGTGCTGGTTTTTAAAAAGGTGACATGCTCAAGGCAAGCTTGAAGGCACTAAGCTGGGGATGCCCTTCCTGGGAGGTGTGGACACTCAAAAGGAAGGACCAAGTCAGGCAGGAAAAGCAAAGACTGTTAACATACATTTCTCTTGCTCATAAACAAAGCGAATATCCAAACTGCATTCAAACCAGCCATTCATATTCATCTGGGTCCCTTTGGCTAGGAGCCTAAAGGAAACTGGCATATGGGCCCATAAAAAGTAAAATCTGTATTACAACTTCAGCCCCCACCGGAGCCTGATTCCCATCGCCATCAGAATGGTGCTGGTAAGTCGAGGTAAGGGAATTTTCCTGAGTTGAAAGGATGGGAGAACTCTGATATCCTGGATTTTAAATCCACATGCCAGAATCTTCAGGCTGCCGTCTACTGGAGCAACCCATGAATGTTGTCTCCTTTGTCCAGATTTGTGCTAGAGGCTATGAAACGTATACAGGAAGACATGATTCCTTCCAGGAACTTATAATCTAGTTGGTTAGGCAATGTGAATGTAAACAAAGCAATTTGACATCCTTGCTTAACTGCCCATAAATATGGTCATTCAGAAAAGGGAGGCCAGTATGGGATCCAGCCATGTCAGGGAAGAAGTAAGACTTGAGCTGCCAATGGAAGCAGAATGAAGATTTAGCTGAGTAGCTAGGAGACAAACAGCCATTTCAGCCAAGAGCAAAGTGGCATGTTCTTTCCTGCTTCTGTTTAGAAGGAAAGAGGACTTTGGATCCAATACCTGACTTGGAAATCTCTTTCTCAAAATGACATTTGAGTCTCCATCTACAGGATGCCCCCAAAGTTTCAGTGTTTTAAGTGTTAGAAGATTTGCTCTATATTTTCATTAATTCCTAGGGACACTCAGGTTTTCTTCTTTTTCCTTTGCAGAGATTGGAAGTTCAGTGACCATGGTCCAATACAGAAATTTGTTTTGCTTGACTATATAGTATACGCTTGTAACTAAATTTGGTTTTTCCACTTTCTCAATGAGGGAGAGGGAGAGGGAAAGGCAGAACTGGGAGCATTTGGACATGAAAATGAAAGAAAAATTGAATTTTAAAAAATCCACTGTATATTTACCCAAATTTCAGTATTTGGGGTTTTGTCAGTATAAATAATTCTTCAATCAGTGCAGATTGCAGATTTTGTAGGATCTAATTGTAGTAGATAGATAGATAGATAGACAGAAAGTAAGAAATTTCCTCCGAAGAGAAACTATAGAAATCTCTTCTAGGGAATGATCAACATTTTTTGTTAATCATTTAAGGGTAGAGACAAAAAACCAGGAATACTGCAGTTAATTTTTCAGAGGGCTGACAATTAGCAAGATTCCATAGGATCCAAAACAAAAGTAGCTTAGATAGTAATTACTTCCACTACAAATATCCTACCTCTATAAGGTCCTACTCTAATTTCATATAGTGGTATAGGGGTCACCTCAGCTTCTCAAAGCCTTTGCTAGTTGAGTATATTCTCAAGGAAGTCTTACCAACCTAAAAATAAAATATTTTTTATTTATAAATACCAACCTAAAAAATGTTTAGAAATATGGACCCATTGATGGAATATACATTGTGTCTGAAAAATCAGACAAATCTGGCTGATTTGGGGGGAGTCTCATCTCAAATTGATGATGAATTTCCACCAAAAACAATTCCTAAAGAAAATGAAACTAATCATAAAGGGGTTTCAACCTTCTTTGATGGAAGGAGAATCCTAGTCTAGTCTAGTCTAGTAGTTGTCTCTCGAACCGAGGATGACGATTGTCTTTGTGCGTTTTTGTGCACAAAGACACTTCTGCACAAAGATTTAAGTGGAAAAGTCGATGCACAGAGACAGTCTCACTCTCTCGGCGTTGGAAGCCTTGGTCCAATGGTGCGAAAAGTCGTTATATCTGGAGACTTCCTCAGCTGCATTGGATGGCGGTGTTGTCCTTTGTGCTCCAACACGCCCTAAGCACTCCACAGTGATTTGCTGCGTCGCCCTCTCAGCCGTTGAACCTTCTTATTGGTTTCTTCCATCTGTTCCGCCGAAGCAGTCTTCACATGCTGGGTGAGCAAAGCCCTGGTTCACCAGGGGTCGATGACCGGATGGCTACCCTCACAAGGTTTAGCCGGCCTGTCGAAGCCGTTACCCGGGGTGTGGCCGCTGCCGCATGCTAGCAGCTACTGGGAGCCACAAGTGAGAGCTGGGTGTCAGGTGAGGGTCAGAGGCTGGAGAGCTGCCTAGGAGGGTACGACAATCCCTCCATACCAGAGATACTACCCCTCCCTGAACACCCCATACACCCCATGGAGAATCCACATTAATAAAAATAACCAATTTTTGAAATACTGAAATATTACCATACTTAGTGGTAGGACTATTTTTCTATTTGTTTGGGAATGACTTAAGATCAACCCTACTTAGAGGCAATGTGATTAATTAGCATCTTCATTCAGAGAGGTAGTTTGGATAATCCCCTGAAAATCTCTTATGTCTCAGGGCTCTATAAACTAAGTGCAGATAATCCATAGATGAAGGTTGCCTCTCACCTTCCTTTCTTCAGCCCTTTCCCACCTTTGGGTAGTCTGTCTTTATGGCTCCACCAGGGAAGTATGACAAAATGAAAAGTATACTTTTAGGCATGCAAGGTAGGTATTTGGAGTTGTATTTACCCCCCCTCCCAACACCCCAGGAAGAATGTAAATTTCTTGAATGCAAGGGCTTTTTTATTTTTATATTTGTATTAGCAGTTAGCACTATGCCTGGCACATGGTGATCACTTAATAAATGCTTGTTGCTTAGTTTGTAATATTTTTCAGATTATACTATGTAGATATATAACTTCTCTTCTTGTTATTTATGGAGCTTAGCCTAGAACTAAGAACTAGGAAAATATAGACTAGCATGTAAGGGAACTGGTGATATTGACTAAGTGACTTAAGTCAGGAATATTTACATTTTTTAATATTTATTTAAGACAGGCTTGTTGGAGGCCATTGATATAATCCTTCTGTTTTCTACATCTACAACCTTAGGCAAGTTACTAAATCACTTTGAGTCCTCAAATTCTTGATCTTTAAAAATGCTAGAGCTGGACTATATTATCTTCAAATTCCTTGTCAATTCTAAATCTATAACCCTATTCATATTAAATGTAGGAGTGTAACAAGGCAAGAAAAAGATGATGACCTTGTCCCCCTAATTTTCAAATTTGTTCCTCTGTCTTTACCATCAGAAAATTCTTGGCACTGCAATTTTCCTCCAAATCCAAAAAATTCTTGAAATTTTGCTGGAAGGTACTCTCAAAACTGATGTTGGGTACAATTTGGCAACAAGAAATTCAACTTGAAACCAGAGTGATTTTCTAACCCTAAATCAGAAAGAGCCTTATGGTAAAAAAAATTGTCCTTAGTGACCTAGATGATGAGATTAAAAATAGACTTCAACCTGAAATGATAGTTAAGCCCAACACTTAGGATGAGGAATCTCCTTCAGAAAAAAAAAATGCCCATTTTAGCCAAATCTCAGAGAAACAGATAGATTTCCCTTTTAGGGAAAAACAAAAACGAAACAATGTTTTTTCTCGTGTCCAAAGTTCTCACTTTGCTTTTCAAAAATAGTTATAGATGATGATGGAGAACATTTATCTAGCACTTACTATGTGTCAGGCTCTACAAAAGTTCTTTACCACTATTAAATCATATGACCCCAACAGCAACCCTATGATCTGGGTGTTATTAATATCTCCATTTTACAATTGAGGAAACTGGGGCAAACAGAGGCCAAGGGATTTACCTAGGATCATACAGCTAGGAAATGAGGTCTTACTGACTTCACTCTTGACACTTTATCCACTGTGCCACCTAGCTGCCTACTAGAACTGAGAAAGGAAGGCAGTGTGATAATTATCAATAGACCCCAGGCTAAGGGGAGCATCATGAAACAATGTCACAAAAGATCGACAAGGGACAACATTTGAAAGATACTCCCTGGTTACCATATATCTTGCAGAAACTACATGTCCAAATAAGATTTCATGCCATGGAACTTCCTCAGGAAGCTGGTCCAAAGGGAGTAATTCAGTCACAACATAAACAACAGAAGCAAAATTTGCCCCTTCGCACATGCATTTTGGCCAGATTTTCTATCAATATGTTCCTGTAGACATTATCTGTTTTCACTCTTCCCATTGATGGTGTATGCATTTGTGGAAGAGTATGCACCATATTTATGAGGGATATACATATATATATATATATATTCTTTATATTCCTTTGAATGCCTTAACTTTTAACTTTTTTTGGTCTTTTGATGACAAGCAAAATAAGGGCATCAGTCGGGGCTCATGGACCATGGTTTTGAGTGGATATAGAACCACAGAATACCTTGAATCTTTAATAGCCTCATCTGGGGTGCCCACTGTGAGAGTTGCAGGTATGCCCTCAAAGGAGTGGCTACACAGGCATCACGTTTATTTCTAAAGTCCTGTCTGTGTATGTATGCAACTAAAAGTACCCCTCTAGGTTCTGGCAGGCTGGTCAAGTCATGTTAGGTCTAATCTCAATTGCTGAAAACCTGCCAGATAAAAGAACATTTCATTACATGTGGTACACCTGCATCATTATCTCATCTCCTTGTCCTTCACTCATATTTAGAAAAAGAAATACTGTACCACTTTAAAAAAATAATAAAATACCCACCAGACATTTTGAGCATGTTTCAACTTTTGCTGTCACTTTCTGATTTGTGATTATAATTAAAAGACTTTCCTGCTTGAAGAATGCCAGGATGTTGCAATGTTTTTTCAACATGTGAATAAACTCAGATTCAATCACTCATTGTAACTGTATATACATCTCTCTTCTCCTTTTCCTCCTTTTCTAATAGGGCCTGTCTCCAGGTTTCCTTTCTCACTCCAGGTGCCAAAAGATTGTTTCTTTCCTTTATTATAATCTAGGTGATTTGGGGAATGCCATTGCATATTGAGAGGCAACATGGCGTAATGGGTGAAATAGACATCAGAGCCTGTTACACTTGGGTTTCTCTTGCCTCTCTGATTCCTATTAGTTCTCTGATGTTGGGGAAATCATTTAGCCTATCACTACTCCAGGCAACTCTTTAGGAGTAGAAGTTGCAGATAAATTGCTGGCTTCTGTTAGTTGACTGACTCTCACTACGTTGGGGGTCGTTCTACTAATGAGATCACGTGTCCAATACCTACCCATTGCACACCATCTCACTGCCTTACAGGCTCAGATTTTTCCTTCTGATGAGGTGATAAAAGTAGAATGGCCAGACATTTAGAGACTAACAACTACCTCATTCCATCTTTAACTGGAATAATTTATTTGTTATTACTTATGAGTATGTCTTGAAAATCAAGACATTGATTACACTGGCACGCTTCAACCTTCTCTTTGGGGCTCCTAGTAAACTCAGATTTTTTCTTGTTTGTCGTAGTTACTTACCCCTCAGGTACTTTACACAAAATATTTTCATCTCAAGTAAGCAGACTGAGAATGATTTTGAGTTTTTTTCCAGAAAAAAGGTGTATTTGAACTTATAATAACACATTCTTTTTTTCATTAACACAATATTAAATGGCTCAGGTTTCCTTCATGCTATCAAATAAAATAAATGTGTGTGGTCATGTGGTATTTGCCAGTGCATTCCATACTTTGTGAAGTTGGGAAACCAGTTTAGGAAATGCCAGTGTTGTATATATATGCTTATTAGATTTGTATTACCACAATTAAAATGAAGGGGGAAGGATTGAGAAGAAGAGAAAATAGATTTTGTCCATTTAAAAATTAAATTAATTTATAAAAGACATCATTAAATGATGCAAAAATCATGTTTAAGACAGCAAACAACATAATGGCACCACCATGTAAAAGTTAAAGCACCATCTATCTTTCTTTTTAAGAAATAGTCAGGGGGCAGCTGGATAGCTCAGTGGTTTGAGAGCCAGGCCTACAGATGGGAGGTCCTAGGTTCAAATCTGACCTCAGACACTTCCCAGTTGTGGGGCAAGTCACTTAACCCCCATTGCCTGCCCTTACCCTTCTTCTCACTTGGATCCCATACCTAGTATTGATTCCAAGACAGAAGGTAAGGGTCATTAAAAAATGGTTACATGTACCATCAGTTGTAGTTATTATTTATTGTCATTTTATATATTGTTATTTGTGTTTTCTGTTAAGTCAAAATATAAATATATGATTTTTTAAAAAGACATACAATAAACCTAAAGAATTCTGAATGCACCTAATACTCCTATCTCCAAATTCAAATTTTATCATACAGGGGGAAATGTGGTTTAAAAAATATTTTTAAAAAATATTGTTGACATTTCCCAATGATATCTCCTCGCCTAACACTATGGTTTTATCATTCCACACTTGTAGTCTCTCTCTTCTTTATTGGAAGGAAGGGAAGGTGTTTGATCATCAGTCCCCTGGAGTCAAGCTTGACTCCATTTTATTGATTTGAGTTCTTGTATCTTTCTGCACTATTTTCCTTTACATTAATATTGTCATTGTGTTTATATCTCCTGGTTATGTTTATATTACTCTTCAAGTAGCTTGTATGTAGAAACCTCCCTAAGTCTCTCAAAATTCTTCCTCCCTCCCTCTTTCCTTCCTTTTTGCCTCTTTCTCTTGTCTCCTTTCTCCCTTCCTTCCTTCCTTCCTTCCTTGAAAATCACTGTACACCCAAAGAGATAATGGACACAAAGACTTGTACAAAAATATTCATAGCTGCGCTCTTTGTGGTGGCCCAAAACTGGAAAACGAGGGGATGCCCATCAATTGGGGAATGGCTGAACAAACTGTGGTATATGTTGGTGATGGAATACTATTGTGCTCAAAGGAATAATAAAGTGGAGAAGTTCCATGGAGACTGGAACAACCTCCAGGAAGTGATGCAGAGCGAGAGGAGCAGAACCAGGAGAACATTGTACACAGAGACTAATACACTGTGGTATAATCGAACGTAATGGACCTCTACATTAGGGGCGGTGTAATGTCCCTGAACAACTCTCAGGGATCCAGGAGAAAAAAAACACCATTCATAAGCAAAGGATAAACTATGGGAGTGGAAACACCGAGAAAAAGCAACTGCCTGAATACAGAGGTTGAGGGGACATGACAGAGGATAGACTTTAAATGAACACTCTAATGCAAATACTATCAACAAAGCAATGGGTTCAAATCAAGAAAACATCTAATGCCCAGTGGACTTACGCGTCGGCTATGGGGGGTGGGGGGGAGGAAAAGAAAATGATCTATGTCTTTAACGAATAATGCTTGGAAATGATCAAATAAAATATATTTAAAAAAAAAAAGAAAATCACTGTACAAATGTTCTCATTTTAAATAAAAACATAAAATTCTCATTTTGTCATCACAACAACACTGGAAATTAGATATTATTATTATCCTCATTTTACAAATGAGGAAACTGAAGAAGATAGAGGTTAAATGACCTTTGTAGAGTCATACAACTAGAACGTCCCTGAGTCTGGATTTGAATTGAAGTCTTCCTGATTCTACTTCTGACACTCTTATTCAATGTTCCACCTAACTGGCTCTAATGCATATTATCAGGACCTGTTATATTGCTTAAAGTCTAAAAGTTAGCAGGGGCAGAGAGATCAAGCAGCTTCCCAGAGGTCACATAGACATTATTTCACAGAAGCAGAATGTAAGCCCAGGCTCTTCTGACTCTATGGTCTGTCTACTAGAAAACAATACTTCCCTTTTCTTATGGCACAGTCATATTCCATAATACAGAGTACATATGCCTCAACTTGTTCAACCATTCTTCAGTCAATGGCACCTACTTTGCTTTTAGCTTTTTTGGTACCACAAAAATTATTCTTATGTATGTTTGGTATGTGAGGGACCTTTCCTTCTGTTTTAACCTCCTTGGAGTATAGGAAATATAGAATACAAAACTAGAAGCTAGAGAAGATTGACCTTTGAAAAACAAGGTAAGATTCAGAATTCTTAACTATTTTTTTAAAAAAATTTACCAGATTATGGGCCCTTTACTTTGCTCCTTTTATCTGGGAAAGAGCCTAACATGATAGAAACTCCCAGAAGGCTAAGGTATAACAGTGATTATGAATGTTAGAAAAGTTTCCTCTTTCCATAGTTGATGTAGTCTTTAAAAGCAAAGAGTAGATAACAAAGGTAATGAGGTGTTAATGTGCTAATAAGGTGTTGATATCTTGTAATCCCTTTATGAAATATAAACACCTTTCTCTGATCTAAGTAAAAGAGGTAACCTCATTACAACCTCATTATAAGAGGTTACCAAGAAGAAGAAAAAAAGTTAAGCCCTGGGCAAGTCCAGCAGTTCAGGTAAGTACAGGCCAGAAGCTTCCTGTAGAAGAGATCCTTTCCCCCATGGGAAACAGGGAATTCCTCTCCTTCCACACTCTGGATGCTACTTTACTTTTCCCTGGCAGAATAGGCAGATGAGAACAGTTTGTTCCAACAGTGATGAAGGTAGCTGTGTGAAGCTTAGACCATGATCAGATATTGAAGACACCAGAGTTATCCATTGCTTCTTGGACCATCTCTAGTCACCTGACCTTTGTACTATTACTGTTTTGGTTTTTTTTTTTTGGTGACTGGAAGAGAAAGGGAGGCTGACAACTTTGTGAAACTCTGCCTCACTTAAATCCAAGTCAATCAAAAGTCAAGACATCATCCAGTCTTGTTACTGATTCTTTTTGAAAATGGACTAACGACAACAATCCAAGAGGAATCTCATATATCCATTAGTTGGAAAGTCAGTTTGAGAGAGTTTAAAGAGTAAAAGAGGGCATTAAGTGTCACATTCCAGGCTACTGGACTATTCATGAACTACTAGACTCTATTTACCAAGGTCAACCCATTTATATCCACCCTTGACCCCATCATTTCCACTTCTGTCATTATTCACAATAATGAACTGGAGGAATTCCATGTGAACTGGAACAACCTCCAGGAATTGATGTAAAATGAAAGGAGCAGAACCAGAAGAACATTGTACACAGAGACTGATACATTGTGGTACAATCAAATGTAATGGACTTCTCTATTAGTAGCAATGCAGTGATACAGAACAGTTCAGAAGGATCTATGAGGAAGAATGCTATCTACATTCAGAGGAAGAACTGTGGGAGTAGAAACACAGAAGAAAAACAATTGCTTGATCACATGGTTTGATGGGGTTATGATTGGGGATGTAGATTCTAAATGATCATCTTAGTGCAAATATCAACAATATGGAAATAGCTCTTGATCAATGACACATGTAAAACCCAGTAGAATTGCACATCAGCTATGGGATGGGGTTAGGGGGAAGTGAGGGAAAGAACATGATTTTTGTAACCATGTAAAAATACTATAAATTAACTAATTAAATAAAGTTTTCCAAAAAAATAAAAAAAAGAAGAGAATGGAAGATTTGGAAGAGATATGGCATATTTCAGTCAGTCAGTACCTGGGTTTTAATAAGTCAACAATTCACAATGAGATATATTGAAGGAATGGTACTTTTGATATAAGTGTGCCTCTTGTGATTGAGAGAAATGGGCACAGGCAGAAGAAATGACATGCAAAGGAGAAGATCAAGAGAACTATGGAACCCAGACCCATCAGGGGAGGAGAGAGAGGGAATTCCATGGAAGCTCAAGGGAGAAGACAGTTGAATCCCCAGCTGAGTTTTGGACTCACTTTGGCTTGAGAGTGGTCTGAAGACACAACACTTCATTTTCTCTCTGGCCATTACCTTTCTACCTCTAACTTGAGCTGAAAATTGTATTAGAGAGAGAAATTAGTGAGAATAATAAGGGAAACCAAAAGATGTTACACCAGGAAGCAGTTTGAAGGAATGAAACTGATTTCTGAGCAGCTCCTTACTTCCTGTTCTCCTCACCAAGCAAGCTGATGAAATTTTCCCCACAGATGGTAAGTCAGTTCCTCCCTCTAATAACAAAAGCCTTTAGAACAGTTTCTATAGTTGGAAAGGTTCTTTTTATTCTCTTGGGGGAAGGAAATAAGGGGAAAACTGGGAGAGAGGGAAATGGTTTTTTCCCTAATTCTAGTTATATCACTTGTTGAAGGCTTTGATGTAAGTCTCTTCAAAAAGGAAAAATTTCTTCCCCTGAGGGCCTGCTGGGGTCTTTTCTGGACAAGACTACCTTTTTCTTCAGCTCAAGGTAGAGGTATATAGGTAATTGCCAGAGAGAAAATGAAGTGTTGTGTCTTCAGACCACTCCCAAGCCAAAGTGTGTCCAGAACTCAGCTGGGGGTTTAACTGTCTTCTCCCTCGAGCTTCCATGGAATTCCCTCTCTCTCCTCCCCTGATGGGTCTGGGTTCCATGTTTTTCTTGCTCTTCTCCTTTGCATGTCATTTCTTCTGCCTGTGCCCATTTCTCTCAATCACACTATACAGGTCTAGTTTTTTGGACAGAGAGACTTTGGTTAATTGAATGTGCTTATTGCTTTAGGCATATTGGGGAGAGGGTATAGACAAAAATTGATGGACTAAGTCAATATTTTGTTTATCTAGGCACAAGTGAAAATGATAAAATCAAGTCCAATGATTTTTAATGGAACTGTACTCTTATCTACTGGAGCAAGGCAAAGTCAGCATAAGGAGAAATGGATGAATGAATTGGCTGCAGAAAGGGGGAATAAGAGTTACAATAATTTGCAGATATAAGAAACTTTGGAAAAGAAGAGAACAAAATGGAGTGTCGCAATGTATGTATTGAAGGGGTACGGTTTTACAGGTCATTGATTTGGGAAAAGCTAAAATAATCAAATTGATCACAAAAATATTTGAAATGCTTTGGTCAGGTTGACACTTTAAATCAACAACTGAAATAGTGAGGGGTTTTGCTGTTGTTATTTATTTATGACAAGTTTTTAGTCAGATACTTAAGGGAATTTGTGCAAATCAGTGTGAACTTAACATATATCAGGATTTCATTGAGCTTAAAATCTAAATTCTTTTTCATAGATTCTCCTGTAGAGTTTTTGTTTTATTTTGCCCTCCTAGAAGAAAGATGGGAAAAGAAATCTGATTACATTTTTTAAACTGATATGTTAAAGTTCATGTTATAACCAATAATATTTTTACTCCCACTTTGGGCAAGGCATTATACTATGATAAGTATAATAAAAAATACCTAATATTTATATGAAATACTATGTCATGCTGCAGCTCAGTACATTTTTATGTCTTGCTAACCAACAGAATTGACCACTCTTGGAATAATATAAAATAAAAGTAATATATTGGACTTAAAATCAGGAAGACCCTAGTTCAAAATCTGCTTCTTGTGCTTAGAGAATAATAGGGTCAATAAGGTTCCTATCATGTAAAGAAACTCAACCTCTTCATCTTATAGGTGAGGGAGGTAGAAGAGTGGCAGACAAAGAGAAAGGAGGAGGGAATAAGCATTTATAGAGTACCTTCTATGTGTCAGACAGTGTGGTAAGTGCTCTTTAATCAATCAATAAACATTTATTAAACACTGACAGTCTGATAGGCACTGATGATACAAAAAGTGGCAAAAGCAATCCTCACCCTCAAGGAGCTTACAATCTAATGGAGAAAAATAAAGAAATACGTGCATCCAAGAGTCCAAGAAAGTACGAGAGTGAATTTGAACTTAAAGTATAAAGTATAATTGTCGTGATGTACTGATATTTTTGTGCTCCCTGGACTTATTATGTTATGGTCTATATAGAAGGTTTGTGGTATTTCTGCCTTTTTAACTTTTATTTACAATTTGTCTGATTCCTAACGCATGGGCTATTTTTGAAAAGGTGACATGTGGTGCTTCAAAATATGTACACCCTTTAATGTCTATATTAAAAAGAAACCATAAAAATTTCAGCTCTAGATTTGTAAACAGTTTGTGCATTTCTCTATTTTCCTTTTTATCTTTCTGTTAGATTCATCCAGATATAAAAGAATACTAGTTTCCTACTAATATTGTGTGGTTATCTGTGTCTTCTCACAATTCAATTAATTTTCCCTTTATTTTACTTAGATAATATTACATTTGCAGCATGTAAGTTTAATACTGACAATGAGTTGGTTTATGTGGTTCTTTTAAGAATAACGTACTTTCTTTATTTACAGATTCTTTTTATTTTTACTTTGATAAAAATGATTGCATGGTTGCAATTCCTGCTTTTTTAGGTTCACTTGATATGTAGCAAATTTAATTTCAACCTCTCACTTTGATGTCAATGTATCTTTACTTTTATATATGTTTCTTCTAAGTAACTGATTGTGAGGGGCTCTTTTTGTTTCCTGATCCATTCTGCCACTTTATTTCATTTTGTTGGATTATTTCATCCATTCACATTAAAGATTATGTTTTCCTCCATTTGCTTCTTTAATTTTTTTTTTTATTTTTCAAGAAAGATATTTTTACTGACCTGTTCCCCCAACAATGAAAACAAACCCCTCAGTGAATATCTATGTAGTCCAGCAAGATAAATTCCCATCTTCACCATGTTCAAAAATGTGTTTATTGATTTTAAATTGATTGCCTCTCTGAAAGGAGTTAAATGACATGTTTCATATTCATTCTTTTGGGTTTGTTTATCACTGAATAGGCCACGGGTCTAAAATCTTTCAAAATTGTTGTTTTTTTCTCTGTTGTTATCACTGTATAAATCATCCCTCTTGATCTGTTCACTTCACTTTTCATCAGCCCATAAAAGTATTTCAAGTTTCCCCTGAAATTGTCGATTTCACCATTTCTTCTGATGCAACAATAATCTGTAGTATTCATATAGCAATTTATTTGGCCATTCACCATTAGGAGGCTGCTTTCTTAATTTCCATTTTCTGGCTGCTACTACAAAGATAGCTGCTATAAATATTTTTGTACACATAGTCCCCTTGCCTTTGATTTATTTGTGTTATAGTCCTAGTAGTGGTATTTCTGGGTCATGGTTTGGCAACGTTATGGGCATAGTTCCAAATTCTTTTCCAGAATGGCTGGACCAATTCTCAGCTCCCCCCCAACAGTGTACTACTATACATAATTTCCCACAGGCCCTCCAATATTTGTCATTTTCCCTTTTGCTCCTTTGCCAAGATGTTAGATGTTACATGGAATTTCAAAGCTTCTTTAATTTGAATTCATCTAGTCATTAATTATTTGGACATTTTTATATGATTGTTGCTAACTTTAATTTCTTCCTGTGTAAAAGCCCCTGTTCATATCTTTTGACCATTGGGAATGGTTCTCTCTCTCTCTCTCTCTCTCTCTCTCTCTCTCTCTCTCTCTCTCTCTCTCTCTCTCTCTCTCCCTCAATACACACACACACACACACACACACACACATATACACACACATACACTGTAGGACTTCTTTACATGTGATTTTTTATATTTCATTAACTATTCTACTTGAAATGTCAAAATATAGTAGGAGATATTGCTCTTTGAGACCAGAGACTGTCTTTTGTATTTTTATCCCCAGACCTTAGCCCAGTACTTGACATTATTCATTCATGCATTCATCTATACATCAAAAAAATCTCATCTATACATCAAGATCATTCTAGATTTCTTGAAAGATAAAACGATATAAATAAGCCTCTTCAATAACCCTCTGTTAAATATAAAGCATCATTTGGTGTATATAAAAGGTTGATGTACATTCTCCAAAGGCATTTGTTACTATTATGAAGAAAATTCAGAAGAAAATTCAGGTTAAAGAGGATGTTACTTCTGTTTTCAGATGACATTGTGCTGATTTCATCAAGTCCTAGAAAATTATAGAGCCTCTATAAGGTATAAGAAGCTTTGTAAGATCTCTGAAAGTGCTCATTCACACAGAAAACACCAAGTGGTTGTAGACCCATTCCCCAGATTTCCATATATATTTGGACAGCTACTTTGTGGAATTTGCCCAACTATATGTATATCTACACAGGAGATGGAGAGCAAGCTGAATTGCCTTCAGAAAATCTCAAAACCCTTTCAATTGATTCCAAGTTTTCCAGGAAAGGAAAGGTCTGTGTTTTGAGTATGATCATTTTACCATTGTTGCTATGGGTCAGAAAGACCTGGAATATCACTGTCTCCAAAGAACTAAAAATGAATATAAAACAAAGGGAAATGTAAAGACGAGTCATGGATTTGGTCAGGTTGTAAAATATATTCAGGTTGGAATTCTGGAGAAAAAATGGCATCAAGAAATTATGTGCTAGGAAGTCCAGAACATCTTGTTAAGTGGGAAAATAAGGGATACCATGTGTATAACTGTACTCTCATGAAGCAACAAAGGCCTGTAGCATGTTGTGCAGTCCCCTCTTCTCCATCCACCATGGTGAATTTGTGAATGACAACAGGCAAAAGCCATCTGAGATGGGCAAGCATGGATGGATAGTATTCTACATGATTTGAGGCAACTTCAGAGTCAATGAGATCATCAATTTAAGGATTTAAAAATTGAATTAGGCATCAATTTAAGCCCTTATTTTAGTATATATTTTATATACTCATCTGTGTACATTGTGTTTCCCTCCAATAGAATATAGGCATCTTGAGGATAGGGAACTTCGTTTTTCTTTTATTTTTATCCTCAATATCTAGCACAGTACCTAATAAACCATAAATTCTTCTTAAGTTCCTATTGGTTGATTTGCAAAGATGCTTACAAGCCTCAAAATAACCCTGCAGATATTATTATGCCTATTTTACAGATTAAGAAGGTAAGCTTTGTAAACCTTAAAATTTCTTAGACTTGTGAATGTTGGAAATTTCACCATTGGAAGGTTTCATGCTTGGAGGGAATTTCCTACTGATAGTGGGAACTCTATTGGAATGTGAACCCCCTTGGCATGGGAGGTTCCTTCTCCTCCCTACTTGGGACTGCTTTAGGACAGAAACCTTTTGCTGAACAATGGAAAGGGCTTTGACCTATGCTTAAGCATAGAACAGGAAGTTCTTTGAGTCATGATTGATTTTAGAATTGATACAATAGAGATACTTGGAATGACAGAACCAGGTCTTGGAACTTACAATCTCCACCCTACTCAGCCTAACAGGATTTAGGAAGGGCTGCAGCATAGATCAAAATTTAATTATTTGAGAATATGACCTTCAACAGACATGTGCAAAGGGGCAGACCTCTGGATGGTCCTGGGTTAAGCTAGAGCCACCATTGGCACAGGGAAGACATGGACAGTGATTGGTAGATGTGAGAACTGAGGGGAGAGAACTTAGATGGTTTCCTTAAAGATAGCGAGGTCTGAGGACTGGGGTGGTTGGAGAGGTTGTGCTCTGAGAAGTTTTGCTCTGAAGGAGTCTGAGAGGAGAGAGGTCCTGGAGGGAGAGCTGATCATGAGTAGAGACTGGAGAGGTCTGAGAGGAGGGCTTGCTCTGAAGGAGGCTGGAGGTGGAGGCCCCTGAGACTGTTTCTCCATTTTGGTCACGTGAGTGATAGGGACTGATCTTTTTTCTTTGCCTCAGCTATTTAAGGGCTTGGGCCTTTTGGCCCAGCCTAAACAGAGGGGGTATTTAAGCCCTATTCCCTTCTCTCCCCTTTCTCTCTCTCTCTCTCTCTCTCTCTCTCTCTCTCTCTCTCTCTCTCTCTCTCTCTCTCTCTCTCTCTCTCTCTCTTTCTCTCTCTCTCTCTCTCTCTCATAATACCTTTCTTCCTCCTGTTTGTAATTAAAAACTCCATAAAAGGTTGACTGCTGACTTGAGTTTTCATTTAGGAATTACATAGCTGGATTCCTTGGCGACCTTAAATTAATATATATCAGTCTTTTAAAGTGATTTCCTTGTCACAGCTTCAAAAAAGTTAAATTCCTTGGCCATGGTCAAATAACTAATAAGTATTGGAGAATGGATTTTAACTTAGGGTTTTCTGCCTTTTAGTCTAAAATCCTAGCCACTACAGGCAGAGATGATAAAGATCTTTTGATTTATGGGCATAACCTCTGTGAAGAGATAAATAAGAGGAATTATATGTACAGTTTAAGAACAGCTAGAAGGCCAATTTGAGGTAAGTCTGGACAGATGGATTGGAACCAGATTGCAGTGGCATTAAATGTCAGAATGGGTATTTTATTTCACTGGCAAAAGAGAACCAAGTCAACCAGTATTTTATTAGGAGCCAGACACTGTGTTATGCACTGGGAATATAAATATAAATAGAAAAAAAAGTCAGTTCCTACCCCCAGGTAGATTACATTCTAAAAAGAGAAGATAACACAAAAGAAGAAGAATTAACATTTCTATAACACTTACTATGTGCCAAGCACTGAGCTAAGCACTTTATAAATATTTCATTTGCAATTCACTATAACCCTGAGATGCTCTTATTGTTATCCTCATATTATGGATGAGAAAATGGAAATAAACTGAGATTAGATGACTTGCCCAGGGTCACACAGCTTGTAGATGTCTGAGGTCGGGTTTCATGATTCCAGACCCAGCACTCTATCTATTAACAACCCTGGGTTTGGAAAGCAAAGGAAGATACACAGCAGGGGTGGTATGGTATGGTAGAGAAAGCCCAGTGACTTTGGAGTATAGCCTGGAAAGAAATGATGATAGGATTGGCTTGGGTGTCCTTAAGGTTCTGGAAAGAACCAGCCAATTAAGATTATAAAGCAAGGGAATAAAGTGGTTATATTTCTGCTTTAGGAAGATGATCTCTGCAATGCTGAAGAGGATAGTTCTGGAAAGCAAAGCGACTGGGAGCCAATTAGGAGGCAAGGGCAGAGATGGTAAAGGTCTGAAGTAGGCTAGTGGCCTGTGAGAATGAAAAGAAGGGAACAGATGCTATAGAACTTAATGGAGATAGAATCAAAAAGACTGGCAAATCACCAGATCTGAGGGATGAGGAAGGGAGAACAAAAGGGATGACTTAGAGCTTGGTGACTATGCATCTGCTAATAAGCACTATTAATTTGGTTAACAATTAATTAAAATCTTGCTTTCTGCCCTAACACAATTAACTTTCTGTGAAGTGACATAAGCAAATTTGACCTTAACCACCCCATAATCCAGAATTATTAAGATATATTTAAACTCTTCTAATTAAATTTGACTCCATCACAATGACAATGGGTGGAGGAAAAGAAAACTGAATATGAGTGTCAGAGATCCTGAGTTCAAAAATGGGCTCTGTTGCTTACTAGCCACATGAGTTTGGGAAAATCACTTTTCTAAGCCTCAGGTTTCCTCACATGTGAAATGAAAGGATTGGATTTTGATCTTTAACTTCAGCTCAAATTATTTTATTCTATCCTATATTAGAAGATATTTGCTACATTAAAATGGGTTATTCTTTCTTAATGGAAATTTCAGAGGAAAAAAATGCATGGCCTATTATTTGAAATATGTACCACAAAGATAACTTTTTTCTCACAGAATGTAAAAAGATATGAAACTGACATCTAATAGGCTCTTTGGGAGAATCCTAATGTTAATCCCCTAAATCTTTCCTTTTGATTTTTAACAAAAGTCCTGAGGGTTTCTGCCCTTTTTATTATTTGGGCTCTGTCACTGCTGTACTAACAATTTAACAACTGACTCACCAAAAAAAAAATTCCCATGACATTCTTTTAAGCTGAATCTACATTAATAACATTTTTGCCATCATTTTTATTACCAATTATTTTAATATATAACAAAATATAATAATACGTATGAATTACATATGTGTAATAAACTATAATAAATATGCTTATTCAAGGGAAACAAATTCTCACATTAAATTTGTCCCAAAATCTCTTATCCCCCCCCATTCCTACCCTTACCCCCCCTCCAAGAAGGCAGGGAGTATGATATAGGTGGAACGCATATTATCATATAATACATATTCCCATGTTCATCATGTTGTCAAAGACACATATTGCTTAGACCAGAGAAAAATTCATGAAGGAAATAAAGTGAAGAATGATATGTTTCACTTTATGTTTGGACCATCTTTGACAGTGGCTATCCTTTTTTTTTTTGTCATGAGTCCCATGGACTTGTCCTGGATCCTTGCCTTGTTGATAATAGTTGTCATTCATAGTTGATGATCAGACCTTAATGTGGTTTCTGTGTACAGCATTCTCCTGGTTCTTGTCACTTCACGTTGCATCACTTCATATAAGTCTTCCCTGGTGTTTTTGTGATCACCTTTTTTGTCATTGCTTAAGGCACAATAGTATTCCATTAAAATCATATGCCACAACTCGTTCAGCCATTTCCCAAATTGATAGACATTCCTCCAATTTTGTGTTCTATGTTACTATAAAAAGAACTGCTATACATATTTTAGAACTTACAGGATTTTTTTCCTTTTTCCTAGATCACTTTGGGAAATAAATCTAATAGTAGTATTACTGGGTCAAATGGCATACACAGTTTTATAGCTCTTGAGTATAATTCCAGGGTGCTCTCCAAAATGACTGGATCAGTTCACAGTCTTTTTAGTGTCCCTATTTTTCTACCTTTCCTCCAAGATCTTATCATTTTTCTCAGTCTTTTAGGAGTGCAATGACATCTCAGAGCTGTTTTAATGAACCTTTCTCTAATCAATAATCGGTTAGAAGATTTTTATATCGTTATATATAGTTTTGATTTCTTCACCCAAAAATTGTATGTTCATATCTTTTGACCCTTTATCAACTGGAGGATGACTCATGTGCTCATATATTTGACAAAGTTTTCTATATATTTTAAATATGAGAGCTCTATCCTAGATATTTTATTAAGTTTAGACAATCAACAAAACAACAAATAAAGACCTGATTTGTATTTGCCAGTTTCTAGGGTGTAAATAAATGTTCATATTGAAATTTCAGTCAGTTCCAGTAGGAGTTGGCTCCTGTTTACCTTTGACTCTGGTTAGTCATAGGTGTGAAAGATCTATTCCTGGGCTCTCGGTCTCCCAGTAGGTCAGGTGTATGATCCTTCTTGGAATTCATCAGAGATATTGCCTTTCACCCCATGAGTTTTCTGATCAAATATTACAATATCTGGAATTGAAAGGGATCTCCAATTTAACAATGTCACTTTATAGATAAGAATATATTGAAGTAGTTCAGTTTTAAACCATTGTCTCTCAATCCAAACTCAATTATTACTCGGAATTGAATATTTCTGATCTCTAATCGTTATATAAATGCATTGATTCCCTTATCTTCTATAGCTCACTGGATTCCATGAAATAATACTAGCAGTGTAACTTCCATCCTTTGTTTTCCTGTTGCCCTTATAATTGGATTCCCACATTGAAATTATCCTACAGTTAAGTAATAATATTTATTTAAAAGGAAATTAAAGAAGATATTGTATCAGAAGAAATATGTCTGGGCAAGGTCATCAGAAGTATATATTAGAATTGCTATCTAGAACAGATTGCATGGTACTTAAATTTCTAAACTATTCTGTCTAGCTCCCAGTCTTCTGAGTCTACCTTGGCCTCTATTTTTGTTTCTGGGCTTCAAAATCACCCATACATCTATTTGGAAATCACCCCCCCCCCTTCCTAACTCCCATCTCTGGAACTGACCTCTGAAACTGATCATGATCATTCATCCTCATCTTTTTCTTCCAAGCGCACTAATGGCTGGAAGATTTTTAGTAATCCACTCATTCTCACCTGGCACTCAAATCACAAAGTTTATAAAAGGCAATCTTTTTATTACTATAGCTGGCCCATGACATCAGTGCCACTCAATGACATTTTAAATAATTATTGGTGGCCTTCTCTTCTCCCTTCTATCACTCTCTTCTTTTTCTTTCTTCTCTCTCATTCCTCATTTCTTTATCTCTAATAGAACATGCTACAAGCTTCTTGATGGCAGGAATAGTTTCACTTTAGTCCTTATGTCTCTAGTGCCTTGCATGCAGGTGCTTTACTAAATGCTTATTCATTGGTTGGTAACTCCCTTTTTTTTACCATTCTCTTCCTTTAGTCAGTGAGTGGAAACTAAGGCTCTCTTTACTACATTCATATTTTTATTTACAATTCTGTCTCCTATCTAACTTCTATATCCCTTCCCATCTACCTTTAAGCTCCCTTCCCTCTTCCTCTATCTATCCTTTTCTCTTATATCCTTTCTCTTTGTCTCCATTTCTTCCTTTTCTCTCTCCTCTACCTCTTCTCTCCTTTTATCTTGGTTCTTCTGGCTCAGCCTTAAGCCTAAAAGTGGTACCCATCAGCATGGTTTAAGGTTTCTGCTAGAGTTCTAAATGAATGGGACTGTTGGTCCACTTCTACCTGTGTTAGAAACCATTTCTGCATCTCCAAGTAGAGAGGTTAGCAGAAGCATTACAGGAGAGAAAAGCTACTATTCTAAGATGAAGAATAATGGAATTTTAGTATATAGAGTCACAACATACCAGAGGCAGGATATTATAGAATAAAGTATGGGATTTCCAATAGAAGACTTGAGTTTAATTGTTGGTGCTACTACCTAGTTGCTCATAGTTAGGAATACTCTTCTTCTTGAGTTCAAATTTGGCTTCAGACACCACCTGTGGGACTCTGGGTAAATTACTGTTTGCCTCAGTTTCTTCAATCTTTAAAAATAAGCTGGAGAAGGAAATAGCAAACCACTCCAGCATTTCTGCCAAGAAAATGGCAAACTACTCCAGGATCTCTACCACAAAAACCCCAAATGGGGTCAGGAAGAATTAGATATGACTAAAAATCAATGATTGAGTGCTGCTACTTCTCACTACCCAAGTAACCCTTTAGCAATCGAATTTAATTCTCTGTACCTGGGGGGGATATATATATATATATATATATATATATATATATATATATATATATATATATATATATATATATATATATATATATATATATATATATATATATATATATATATATATATATATATATGTATGTATATGTATGTATATAATGAGAGAGATTAGTTGACCTCTAAAGTTTCTTCAAAATGAAAAGTGAAATTATTTTGGCTTTTGCAGAAATAGTAATTTTAGCTTTGATCTTTGGGGAATATTACAGACAAGTTCTGAAGTCGATTTGGGATTTAGGAATAAGAAGATTGAAGAAGGGAAAATGAAGGGGAGGGAAGAAGAGAGCATTTTGTTCTAGGAGGAGTCATTGTGGGGGGGAGCAAGGAGGATTTCCTGACCCACCCTGCCCTGAGGAATGAAGATTTCAGCACAAAAGTAATCATTTTTAGAAACCATGGATTGTTTAGAAGCTAAAAAGATGAGTGTTTTTTTTTTATCACCTTTAGTTGAGTGCAAGGAACAAGTATGAGGAAAGACAATAGGCCTGAAGACTGTCTGGAGAAATGTGCAATAAAAGAAACCTTTCATTATCATATTTGTGGCTTCTGTGGTTTCACTTTAATGTAGCCTTTTAAGATCATGCTAACTTACAGCAATTGTGTGCAATTTAAAATATAAAAACCCCTACTTCAAGTATTTCTTTTCTCTCTGTTCTACTGGCTTTCTGTTTAAGTATATTATTTCCTTGCCAAGGAATTAAGAAAGTACTGTTTTACATATTTTCACTACTGAAAATATCAGCAAATTACAAAAGGTCATCTGAGAGTAGCATAGAGCATTCGTCAAGAAAAGTGGTTAATTTTCAGGGAGTCAAAAATTTGAAATTTTCATTACATCTCCCTGTGATTTGAGAACAGAGCAATTGTCAACCTTGGTGAAAAGACTGAGAACATCCACTAGTACTATGTGTTTGTCCATCTATTCATTACACAAAGCCCCAAGGGAAAGTGTTCCTAAGGAAAGAGTTCCCCCAAAGTCTTCTGGGAAATATGGCAAGAGAAAGAAAAAGAAAAAAAATTCCCAACATAAGTCCATTATATAAAAACCAGTGGGTAGATAATATAGCAAGATCAGAAAATGACCCATAGGAGTTGCATTGTTTTCCAGACAGTGTAAAGGATTAAGAGGAACACCTTTAGTCAGCTAGAAGGCATAATAGATAGAGGCCAGGCAAATCAAGAGTTCAAACCCCACCACAAACACTAGCTGTGTGACTGACTAATCATTTAACTGCTATCTGCCTAAGTTTCCTCAAAATGAGGATAGTAGTAATATCTATCTCTCAGGGTTATTGTGAGGATATAATATTCTAACATTTTTAAAGCACTTTGCAAGCCTTTAAATATTATATATGTATATATATAATATTTAGTTAAATGCTAGTTAATACTGGTTATTGGTTGGAATGCCAATGGTGGATCAATGGCAAGACACAGACAAGAATAAACAGCAATCCACTCCAGTACCTTTGCCAAGAAAACCCCAAATGGGGTCATGAGGAGTCAGACACACCCAAAAAATAACTGAACTTATGGACAAGAGTAGCACGAGTTGAGAAGGAACAGATGGGTTAAGAGATGAACTATCAGAAAATTGATATGATTGCAGGTTCATTGGCAAATTGAAGTATAAGCAATATGGTGCATTGGAAAGAGCATTGGAGAAGGAGTCACAATAGCTGATATTGAGTCCCAACTTTGCCCTTCTCTCTTCCTGGGTACCCTTTGGTGAGTCAGTTTCCTTGTCTGCAAAAAGGAGAGATTTGCACTAGATGTTTTTAAAGGTCTCTCCTAGGTTCAAAATTCTAAAACTATTCAACATAAAATTTAAGAACCATTAAAATGAATTTTAAGAAACATAACTAAGGCAACTATTTCTATCATTTTTCAAATCGAATGCTTTTAACAATAAGATCATAATCTTATCTTGTGTCTGTTACTGGAAATACCACTCCAAGCATAAAGAATGCAGTCTTACCTTATAGAAATGAGCTAACATAATAGTAATAATACCTAATATTCATATAGTTATTTAAGTTTTCAAGGTACTTTACATATATGATCTCAACTGATTTGACCCTCACAAACTTGGGGGTAGGTATAATTATTATTTCCATTTTATGAATAATGAAACTAAGGTTGAAGAGGTTAAGTGACCTGCCCAGGGTCCCACAACTAAGTGTCCAAGATTTGAATCCAGGTTTTCTTAATTCCAAGTCAGTCATGCAAATGTATGTGTAACTAGTTAAGTCATTTGGCCCAGTTCTGGATGGAGTTTTGTTAAGGGTACAAAAACAAAAAGTTCTATCTCTAATATACTGACTCATTTCCTTATTATTCCTGTCTCTGAATTCATAAGCAACTGGGGGGGGGGGTCTGGATTTTTCAAAGATTACTAAATTTTTTAAAAATTGCTAACATTAGAGATATATTGTGTCTAGTAAGCCCTTTGCCCTTATTTCTCTTTTGAATAGTCTTTCTTTTTCTCAATCTCAATCCATCTATTTGTCATCTTAGACATAAATCATCAACAATGGCCCTGGAAAAATAATGAATGTAGGAGAGGATATGGGAAAAGAGGGACACTAATACACTGTTGGTAGAACTGTTAACTCATCCAACTACTTTGGAGAGCAATCTGAAATTATGTTCAATGAATTTTTAAAATATCTATGCCTTTTGATTCAGCAATACTAACATTAGAATTATTTTCAAAAGTAATCAGGAAAAAGAAAAAAAGACTTATATGTTCTAAAATATTTATAGCAGCTTTCTTTGTAGTGGCAAAGAATTAGAAATTGAAGGGATGCTCATCAATTGAAGGATAGCTAAACAAGTTGTGGTATATGATTGGTTTGGGATACTACTGCACCATAAGAAATGGCAAACAAGCTAATTTGGGAAAAAAACATGGAAAGACCTGCATAAAATTATGAAGAATGAAACAAGCAGAAACAAGAGAATAGCAACAGAAATAGTGTTTGAAGAATGACTTGTATATGTGCACCTCCAGAGAAAGAACTGATAAATACAAATAAGACAGATTTGTGTGTGTGTGTGTGTGTGTGTGTGTGTGTGAAATGATGCCCCTAATAGGGGAATGGGAGACAGAGAGGAAGTTAACTGGACATTTTAACATAACAGACAAACAAACAAAAATAAATTAATTTAAATTAAAAAGAACACAAATTATCCTGTAATTTAATAATAATTCCAAAAAGCAGGGGGGGGGGGTGGATCATTTAAGGAAGAGACTAGGAGCAGCTGGGTTCAGTGTATTGAAAGCCAGGGAGATACTAGGTTCAAATTTGACCTTAGATACTTCCTGACTGTGTGACCCTGGACAAGTCTCTTACTCCCCATTTCAGGCAAGGAAGCAAAAAGAGGTGGTGTGAACTAGCTTTTGGTGATCTCACCAACAGTGACAGCTGCTGATCTGCCCAATCATTTCTACTTTCATCCCTCTCCTTGTCTCCATGCATATTCTGTCCAGAGATGTCAGCTTAGTTTGTTGTCCCAGAGGTAGAAAATCCAGTCTTTCATCTCGTACTCTACATTTTGACTATATGACTTCCGAATAGAATAAACTTTTCCTCCCAAAGTCAAAAGCCCCTGGAAATTTGGAGGACTTTAAGAAAAATGCATGCACAGACATCTTCCTGTCTCAACAACTAACCATGGCAATACTCTTTTAAGGGAAAGGTTCCATTCAAAGTAATTTTCCCTGCTGTAACAGGATGGGGAGATCTACTCTCTAAGTTAAATACATGCATTCTTTACTCTAGTCAGTTAATCACCTGGCATAGACTTGATGTAAGTTGATGTACATAACTCTGTACTAGTAGTTAATAATCAATCTAAAAGGAATAAAGGATGTAGTTCTTGTATTCAAATATTCTAAAATATAGTTAGGGTGACGCTACTCCTTCCAACACACACACACACACACACACACACACACACACACACACACCCCACAGGACAGACTGGAAAAATCTCTCAGTGATGCCAGACTACTAAATATAGTTCTCAGGGAAGATCAATGGGCTACACCCTCCTACACAAGGCTTTAAGAGATTGAAAATTAATTCAGACTCTAGTCCCTGAAACCCTGGGTTTAAATTTTGTCTTTGATACTTTCAATCACTGTGACTTTGGCAAGTCTACCTAAGCCTTAGTTTTCCCATTTGTAAAATGAGAGTGTTGGACGATACAGCCTCTGAAAGCCCTTCCAAGTCTAGATCCATGCTTTGAGAGTATTGAAGGTGAAAAAAAATTAATTGATGACTATGATAACTACCTGATGATTTTGTTGATTTTTTTCAACTATGGTTATGTCTCACTTTGAAACAGCAGCTATGCTCCTGAAAAACTGTGTAAATGAAATCTCTGCAAATTAAATCATATTCTAAGCACATTGCTGATAGAAATTTGAGGGGAGTCTGTGCTATTGGTGACTGAGTAGTGATTTAGGCAAAGTGTGTGGGTTGGGGTAGAATTCAGTGAGTTGGACTATCATTAGACTATTAACTCCCTGAAGTCAAAAGTTATTTCCTTTTTGCCTTTGTATCCTCAGTACCCAACACAGTGTTTTGCATGTAAGAAATCTTAATGAATTCTACTAAGTAGAATTGAAAATATCTGAGTTTATATATAATCCGTTGACAGCCTTTACTACCATAACCTTGGCAAGGCAATGAGATCTCTTTTCCTCTCTTCTAAATATGGAAAATCCAGGCTGCATGTTGCCCTTCTCTGACTTCTTCCTCCTCAAGGTTGCCCTAGTTGTTTATTTCATACTAATTTCAAGCAGTCGGGAAGCCTGGCACACATCTTTCACTGCTGCTACTAGAGTAGTTGAGGCTTGTGAATTATTTGGGTTTCAGAGATCATGCATCAGAGCTAACACCAATAGGGAGTCTGCTTTAATTTAGAGGCCACTAAGAGCTGGAGGCCACCAGGCTGCCTAAGGAGAGGCAACTTGCCCAGATCTGAAGCAGGTCAAGGCTTCCATGCAGATCAGCAGTGGGATCAAGACCACAACTGGCTATTTTACTTCCATCGCGAAAGAAATAGGGAACTCAGACTCAATAAATAAAAAATGAATGAATGAATGCATATAAACATATATATATATGCACATTTATAGACATACATGTAAACTGATTTCACTTGTTCAAAAATATTCTGGGTGAGTGTGGAGGAGGAGGTGTGGAAGAAGATAATAATGTGATGATCCCATCTCTAATTTAGAGTACTGCCTGAGGTCTTAAAGAAAGGTTTGAACCCCAAAGATATTACAAAGGGTTCCAGGAAAAAAGAATTCTAGCCTCCCAGGCTCTGCCTTAATTCAATTTGAATTTCCACAAGTTGGAATGAAATGGGTTACTATTCCTCCCTTTTCTCCCAGTTCTGGGAGAATCAAGGTCCCCACACTACTTGTCAGCATTTCTTTTCGGAGTAACAGAAGGGAATAACAATATAATTCAAGCAAAACATGTATCCAAGAACCTAGTGTTTATTAAGTGTTTATAAAGAGGTTAGACAAGATTTGGGAGGAGGAAAACAACCAAAGAGATGTTTCCCATTGTTCATTAGGGGAGATGTTTATGTTTCCCATCTTATAGGACCACTATAGGTCAAGGGTTCTTAACTTTTCTGTCATGCACCCCTTTCTCAGTCTAATGAAAACTATGAGTACCTTCACATGTTTTTATCTTTATTTTTTTAATCCTTATCTTCCTTCTTAGAATCAATACTATGTATTGGTTTCAAGGCAGAGGAGTGGCAAGGCAATGGGGGTCAAATGACTTGCTCAGGGTCATATGTCTAGGAAGTGCCTGGGGCCAGATTTGAACCCCAAATCTCTCATTTTGGGGCCTGACTCTCAGTTCACTGAGCCACCTACTTGTCCTTCACATGTTTTTAAATGAATGAAGAAAATAGATCAGGGGAAATAAAGATGTATTATTTCCCCAACCCTGTTCACAAATCCCCCTCTAAGTCATGGACTCTTGTTGGTTTATAGACCCCAGGTTAAAAACTCATATGTAAAATTAGCTTTTTTTTTAAAGTAGAATTAGCAACTTTTTAAAATATTTGATGTTATGATTTGAGAATATTTTTGAAGTAAATGGGAATTCCTTTTTCCTTCCCACCCAAGTTTGGGAGAGAAAAGAGGCAGCTTGCTCTAATTACAGAAGACAACGTGAAGTAAGTTATAACTTTAGCAAAAGCAGATGGAGGAGACTGAAAGACTAGAAGCAAGGGAATGTTCAGAGAGTGTTGGGCATACCATGCATGAGAGGAAGATATCTTGTACTTAGAAGAGAAAATATTCAATGAGTGCTTATTGCCACAGCCAAGTGGTAAGATGGGCAGAGTGTTGGACTTTGAGACTGGAAAACCTGAGTTCAAATTCTGCCTCAAATACTTACTAGTCTTGTAATGGTAGGAAAATCACTTAACTCTTTCAGTCTCCTCATTTGTAAAATGAAAGGTTTGGACTCAATGGCCTTCCTTCTAACTTGAAAGCTATGATTCTATGAGTTAATTGAACTGTATTAAATGATGAAAAAGCCTTTGATAAATTGTGAGGAGTTTGAACCAGAGCCTGAGGAATTAGAGAAGAGTAAAAATTGATTCTTCACAAGTATATGAGAATGAGTTTGACAACACTTCATTGTCTCATGGGACATGATGTCCTGATCAGGCCAGTTATGGCAATAAGGGTATGTGAAAATTAGCTTTTGCATCAAGGAAGCTGACAGTGCTTTCCCCATTTTAAATCTATGCTTGCTGCCTACCAAAGATCAACAGATTCAATATGGAGTTGTGTTTGTCCTTAATTAAATTCTTTTATAACCCACTTCAGAAAGGGCACTACTATTAGAGATATAGATAAGCTCCCTGAAAAGGGCAAGAGAGAGAGATCTCCACATTCATAAGCTTTATTATGGGTAAGTTTCCCCGACAATGCTCTTCTGTACTGGTGGAGACAAATGACTTTATTCTCAACTCCATTCCCAGGTGTTTTGCTTAGATTCTGAGGGCCTTCCACAGACAAATGTCTTTTCATGACAATATAAACAGAGGGCTTAAAAGAGCATTCGCCTTCTGGCACTGTCCATCCTGGTGCCTTGTACTCTGTCTTTCAGAGGTCTCCAAGTTGTTGATTAAACCAGGTTATGAAAACAGTTCTGAAGATAAAGTAAGCAGAAAGTCTGGAAGTTTCAAAGAGGGACTTTTCCTAGAAACCCTGAAGAAGTTGCTGGGCCAATGCTTGGGGAAGTTACTAGCCCACAAGATACTTTTTTTGTCTTCCTACTCAGCCCCCTTCTAAACAAAACAATTGTGTGATTTTCTTTTTACCCATAAGCCCCAAATCCATCAAGGTTTTCCCTTTCCATAAAAATATCCATTGAGGTATAAGTGATTGATAGAAATAAGCCACTAGAAAATGGGATTTCTCCCCCATCCATTTTATCAGTTACTAAAGACAAACTAAAAAGATGGCACTCTAACAATAGAATTTTAGGTAGAGTAATGTCGTAGAGAGGAAAGAATGTTCCCATGGATGTGGTAAGTGCTTATCCTATTCAAATTTTGTCATCACAGGCCCTCTCATCCCATTTGAAGAAATCCTTCTTCTCAAACAGAGATTTTTCAAAGCATAAAACCATAAAGTATTATTTTTGTATTGTTAGTGTTGATATTGTTTTGATTCTGTATTTCTCTTAGCATCTTTTCATGTAAATCCTCTTATAAGGAGGCCATGACTTTATGCTTTCATACTTGGAATGTTTATGGCACAGTGATATTTTAATATGTCAATAGTTCATGTCAAATGATAAATGATCAAAGGATATGAATAGGTGGTTCACAGATGAAGAAATTAATACTATCTAGTCATATAAAATGCTCCAAATAACTATGGATTAGAGAAATGCAGATTAAAACAACTTCAAGGTACCAGATCACTCCTATCAGATTTACTAATATGACCTAAAAGGAAAATGATAAATGCTGAAAGCGGTGTGGAAAAATTGAGGCACTAATACACTAGTAGTGGAACTGTGAACTAACAAAACCATTTCATAGAGCAATATTAAACTATGCCCAAAGGGCCATAAAATTACTTATGCCCTTTGACCTAGCAATATCACTATTGGGTCTGTATGTCAAAGAGATCAGATATAGGGGTAAAGAATATACTTATATAAAATATTTCTATTAGCTCTTTTTGTAGTGGCAAAGAATTGGAAATTGGGGTGAGGGCGGTGTCCATCAATTAGGGGATGGCTTAACAAGTTGTGGTATATGGTTTAATGGAATACTATTGCCCCATAAAAAATGATGAATAGAATAAGTTCAGAAAAATCTGGAAAGATTTATATGAATTGATGAAAAGGAAGTAGAACCAGGAAAACATGTACAGTAACAGAAATAATGTATGATGATCAACTGTGAAGAACTGAATTATTTTCAGCAAAATAAAGTTCCAAGATAAGCCCCAAGTGACTCATGATTTTTAAAATGCTATCTACAACCAAAGAAGGAACTACTGGAATCTGATTGCAGATCAAAGTAAACTATTCTTCACTTTATTTCCTTCATGAGTTTTTTGTGTATATGGTATGTGTCTTCTGTCGTGGCATGAAGACTATGGAAATAAGTATTACATGAAAAAAATGATGTATGTCAAGGACTTCTGCCATTGGTGTAGGAGCGTCCTCCCCATTTCTAATTTAGAGTGGTTTCTAAGGTCTTAAGGAGATGCTTGAGGCCCCCAAACTTTGTATGTTCTGCTCAGGAACACTAGTATGTTTCATAGGTTGGATCTGAACCTATCTTCCTGATTTCTAATCTAGCATATCATATTGCTGCAAATGAATTCAGTCATTTACCAATAGTTGAATATATAGAGTGTTTCAGGGGTTTTTCTGTTAGAGAAGACTGTCCTAATTAATTTTATATAGATGTCTTTTTTCATCCTTTTAAAAATATCTTTAGGACAAGACACTCGTCCTTTTATATTCTAAAGAAAGTATAGGTTTAAGTACATCAAAGAGGAGCACCATGCCCTCCATCCAGTTGACATTTCTCTTATGTCCATCATGCTCAGCTGACATCACCCAGTTTGGAGGATTTAGGTTAAGGAAGATAATAATGCTCTCCTGACTGTCAGAGAAAGGACTTCAAGGACATGTTAGCATTTTTTATTTAGTTACTTCTAGATCTCAGATCCCCAAACTCCGCCATGCTGATGTTACCAGAACATTAAGCAACTGGGGGGAGGTGCTGATTAAAGCTCAAGGCTGAATGCCCACTCTGTCCTAGACAAATCCCATACCCACCATCCAAAGAAAGGGCATGGGGGTGAGATTTACATACATTTTCTTACAATATGAGGCAGCAAGAGTTAGGAGCTTTGTCTATCAGCCTAGAACATTAAAAAATAACTTTAAAAAGTGTTACAGTATGAGTAAGCATCTAAGGCTTAACCTAATTCTGTTACAAAAGAATCATCTGTAACAGAAGCATGCTAAACTCTTTACATGCACTCTGAAAATCAGACATAGCTCCATCCACCATTTTGGCCTCCTGGACTGGCAGAAGATAGAAACTTCAAAGGTGAAAATGAAAGAGAACCTGAAAGAACACTATGAGAGTGGGAGTAGGGAGAGTGCCCTACCACTGTTGGAATTTGATTTGTTGTGATCAGGTAACAGGAGGCATATGGGTATTAGCCTCTGATGCATTTATTTTTTATCAGAATCTTGGTTGAACACTGGGATTTATAGAGAGACAGGGTGGGTCCATCAGATGGCTAATTTAAAATTATTTTTGATTTTTGAAACTTTTTATTTTTTAGTTACATATAGAAACTATTTTTAACAAGTATTATCTGACATTTTGTGATTCAGATTCTCTCCCTCCTTTCCACTTTCCTGAGATGGTAAGTAGTCTGATATAGGTTATGCCATCTGTCATGCAATATATATTTCCATATTCTTCACTCCATAAAAGAAGATACATCACACAGACAAGAAAAAGCTCATGAAGAAAATAAAGTGGAAAAATTGAATGATTTCATCTACAATTAGAATCCAACAGTTATTTCTTTGACTATTGAAAGCATTTTTTCATTTTATTGGGATTATCCTGGAATCCGACACTGCTGATAATAATTTAGTCCTTCACAGTTGATCATCTTATAATATTTCTGTTACTGTATATAATAATCTCCTGATTCTGCTCACTTCACTTTGCATCAGTTCATATAAGTGTTTCCAGGTTTGTCTGAACTCATCCTGTTCATCATTTCTTATGGCAGAGCAGTATTCCATTTCAACTCTACACTATAACTTATCCATCTATTCCCCAATTGGTGGACATGCCCTTAAGTTTCCAACTCTTTGACACCAGAAAAAAAAGGCTATATTTTTGTACAAGTAGGCTATCTCAAAAGCACTTACTATGTGTCAAGAACTATGCTCAGTACTAAGGATGCAGAGGAAGGCAAAATGTGGCCATTGCTCTCAAGGAGTTCACATTCCGATGATGGAAACAACATAAAAATCTACGTATATAAAATCCATACATATGTAATGTGTGTGTGTGTTTGTTGTATGTGTGTATCTGGATCAGATGTATGGCACAATGTAGGACTAAGGTGGAATATGAATTATCAAGGCATACAATCAATTCTTGGAGTTTATAATTTTAGTGCACACAAGTGAGTCTAAGACAACTTGGGAAATGGAGATAGAGAGTTCCTCCCTTAGTGAAAGTGCTACTTTAATGGCTCCTCAGAGTAGTCATCTATCGTGGTGGCACTCCCAGGGATAACATCCCCACAGTCGAGTGTTTATACCCTGAAAAAGTTGTGGCACCAGACTCTGAATAAAGAATTAAATACTGGACTTATCCCTATCCTGATTAAAGGCTTGGTTTTTCTGACTATTTAACAGTTCTGTGGTATTTCCAAGTTAACACCCCTTAATCATGGTAAACAATATAGGATCGAAGGAATATTGTAGTATATGACCCACTTCTGCCCCATCACCACCACATTTATCCAGAATATCTTTGAACAGGAGAAATGAGGCTATATGAATGCATATATGTATGCATACATGCATTAGTCATTGTAGTCTTTGATTTATTCCGTTTTTGATTATTGAGACTGGATCTTCCTATCTCAATAGCTAGGTGGCACAATGGATAAAACACTGACCTGAAGTCATGAAGACCTGAGTTCAAATATGACCTTAGATATTTCCAACTGTGTGCCCAACCCTGGGCAAGTAACTCAACCTTGTTTTTCCTCTCTATAAAATGAACTGGAGAAGTAAAACCCTAAATGGGGTCACAAAGAGTCAGATGCAACTGAAACAACTGAAAAAATTGAACACTAACTCCCTATCTCCCCCAGGATGAAAGTACAGTAGGGAGTCATGGGCCTTATCCCACTGTTGGGCTTGTCAGCATGGCATCTAGAAGCCACAAAACTTGTAGCCTAGAAAGATGGAGTGATTGATTCCCCAGTTTATTTAGCTCGGAGGTGAAAGCCTCAGGTTTGAGCCTGTTCCTCTAAGAATCCACAATCCACTTCAAATGGGGGCTAAGCCCAAACCTAAGTCCAGTGACTCTTTGGCTCAGTAGGCAGCTCATCAGTCTCGCAAGCTGAAGTTCCGAGGGTGTGATATACTGGGAGAGGCTTCTGGAGACTGGAAGAGTTACTTTGACCTGCTTCAGACCTGAGCAAGTTGTCTCTCTTGAGGCAGCCTGGTAGCCTCCAGTCTTGGGGGGGCTCTGATTTGTGCAGACTTCCTAGTGCCTTATGTAGCTCAGAACTCCAGAGCTCACGCAATCCATCAGCTTCAGCCACTCCAGTAGCAGGGGAAAGGCAGGCACCCCAATGCCAGGTCTGAAATCAGTTTAAAATAAACAATTAGGACAACTCTGAAAGGAACTAAGTCAAAAAGGGATAGCAAAAAGCCTGGTATTTTCACATTTAGGAGAAAGGAATGGCAATTTCACTGACAGAAGCCGAGACACTTAGATGTAGTCAGTGCACACAATGCTTTCATTTCCCCCACCAGTGGTCATGGATGAGTTTTCTGGAAGTCAACGACATAACAGAGAGTCCTGTAGCTTGAGTGCTTTGAGTCCCATTCTAAGTGTTTTGAGGAAGAGTTCCATGGAAGGCATCTTCACACAATCATTTAAGAACCTGCATATTCTTCAGAATTGTTTACTTTCACATATAGAGTTTATATTAGAGGTTATTTATTGCCTTTGCTTTCAGTTCACAGGCTGGAGAATTGAAGACTGAGACCAAATGTTCCTAGGGCAAGGGTTGGGAGGAGAGAAAGAAAAACAAGGACAGATTGGGATAAG
The DNA here is from genome assembly GCF_027887165.1 of Monodelphis domestica. NCBI lineage: Eukaryota > Metazoa > Chordata > Mammalia > Didelphimorphia > Didelphidae > Monodelphis > Monodelphis domestica. The sequence goes on from NC_077233.1 coordinate 257,310,806, forward strand.
ACCAAAATTCACACTCTGCCAACATTCCATCTATTCAATAAACTCTGCTTTCCAGAAGCTCAGCCATTAGTTTCTTCTGATCAGTACCAGGAACTCCAAATTCCTCTTAAAGGGTTTTCTTAAAGTAAATAAGACATAAACAATAGAGGTAAATAATAGGTTCCCTTTATTTCTTTAGTCAAAAAAATACTTCATACTAATTAACCTCCAATGATCCTGACAGTAACTTTGTGAGTTGGGTCATTTTAGTCCCATTTTACAGATGAGAAAACTGCCTTAGAGAGTTTGAGTTCCCCAAGATCACTAAACTAATAAGCCACTGAGCTAGAGCTCAAACTCAGGTTTACTGAGTTACACACTGCTTCTCATTAATAATAACACCACTTATCTGCAACTATCATTTATCAGCACAGGTCACCTATACTGTCACTGGTCAGTTGCATACCCCCACTGACTGCAGGAAATGAAAAATCATTTAATCTTCATGCAACTAGGATGTAGAAACTCTTTTAGACTGTCCCTGTGGTAATTTCTAATGCCAGGTTCCAATTGTGTTTAAATGATAGCTTCTGTTCATGTATTGACTCCTGAGGTTGTTTCTTTGCACAGGAAATGAATGGAACTCCTGCAGACAGCAGGGTCAATACATTCATTCTGACCTCCTCCATAAACAATGAGCTACTTCTCCAAAATTCGGTCCTTTGATTGATTCTAAACTGACAAAATAAAGAAGAGCCCTGACTCGGCCTCATTCGCCCAGTGGTATATTGGGGAGGTCCAAATTACATATGTTATAGATTTTCAGAACTCTGTTACCTTAGGCAAATCATTTGACCTTCAGGGGTTTAGGTCCTTTTCAGCTATAAAATAAGGATGTGAAATGAACTAATCTAGAAACTACCTTCCAACTCTCAATATCCTGTGATTATCTTTTCAAACCATCAAAAAACAAAAATAAAATACACCTACCCATTATTTCTGATCTTTTCTTTTTTGCTTTGATTATACAAGCTGAGACAGAATGGAAGTAGAGTCTGACAGTTTACCTGCTGTTTTAAGATGCCACAAAGCTGAGTGTGGTCTCAATTACTCTTGAGGGTTTTCCTGACTAAGAAGATGAAGTGCTGTCATCTACTGGCTAAGGGGAGTACTGTTTTCTTGGACTGGTTACTTCTTTATTATTGAGCTAAACTGAAGTGTCTGATACTGCAGAATAATCCCATGATTTGGGTTAAAGAAAATGGATCAGTTAAACCTGTGGGGAGACAACGGTTAATTTCATTCATTTCTAAAGTTGGACTCAGAATATATTAGAAAGGTCTCTGCACAGAATCAATTAATAAACATTTATTAAGTACCTACTGTGGATCAGGCACTATGCCAAGTTCTGGGAATACAAATAAGAAAAAGAAAAGGAATTCCTGCCCTCAGGGAGCTTACAATGAAATGGTAGGGCAATACATAAAACAAAATTGAAAGGAGACTGAGGGAGGGAGAAGTATCTGTCAAAGGGGAATGGCAAGTTTGAAGGAATTCAGCCTGGGGGGGAGTGGAGAAGGGGGAAATGAAAAGAAGGTCAGAATGAGCCATTTCCTTCCTTCCTTCCTTCCTTCCTTCCTTCCTTCCTTCCTTCCTTCCTTCCTTCCTTCCTTCCTTCCTTCCTTCCTTCTTTCCTTCCTTCCTTCCTTCCTTCCTTCCTTCCTTCCTTCTTTCCTTCCTCTTCCTTCCTTCTTTCCTTCCTCTTCCTTCCTTCCTTCCTTCCTTCCTTCCTTCCTTCCTTCCTTCCTTCCTTCCTTCCTTCCTTCCTTCCTTCCTTCCTTCCTTCCTTCCTTCTTTTTAAAAAGACCTTACCTTCCACCTTAGAATCAGTACTGTGTATTAGTTCTAAGCAAGAAGAGTGTTAAGGGGGATGAAGTGGCTTGCCCTAGGTTACACAGCTAGAAAGTGCCTGGGGTCAGATTGGAATTCAAGACCTCCCATATCTAGGAATGGTTCTCTAGCACTGAGCCACCTGGTTGTCCTCTACCTCCCTTCTTAAATGGAAGTTTTGGGAGGAGCTCTCCACCTTCCAAATCATAGGGAAGGGGTCCTATGACAAGTATTATCACATAATTTTAGAGTTGGAAAGGACTTTGGTAGTCAACACATTCCTAAAAGGAATCCATCTTTATTATAATATATCATAATAATGAGTTGTCATCAGACTTTGCTTGAAAACTTCCTAATAAGGAGAACCTCCTACCTCCCAAGTATACACCATTTCAATTTGAAAGCTCTAGTTATTAGAAAGTTCACTGGTTCCCCACTCCAAATTAAAGACTAATTTGCATTTTTTCCTACTTCTACCCAATTTATCCTACTTCTCATAAAGAATGAAGCAGAACAAGTCTATTCCCTTTTCTACTTAATAGTCCTTCAAATATTTGAACACATCACCAATGAATTTTCTTTTTTTTTCCAGGTTAGTTATCCCAGTTCCTTCAACCTTCCACCCAGAACTCATCCAGGCTAGCTAAGTGATTGGAAAATTTGTCATGACTAGGGAATCCCTTTCCTTTTTCCTCTTCTTCATCCCCCCCACACACACACACTCCCAGAACTCATCCAGGCTGCTTGACTACCTTACCTCCAGCATGAAGTAGGAGTCATCAACTCTATTCCTCCCAATGACATAGATCACCAGTTCTTCCCATCTTCCTTACCAGTATATTCTAAAGCCTGTTCATAACATTTGAGCATTTATCAATCAGGAAACTATTTGAATTCTTATACATTTGGCTCATTTCTCTATATATCTAAGAAATGAAGCCTTTATTAGAAAATTTGGTACCCTTATAATTACTTTCCATCCTATTTCCCCCTGTTTAGTTTCTGACTGCCACATCCCCCAATTTGCCCTCTTTCCTATTAGTCCCCACCCATTCTCTTTTCCTCTTACTCTCTTACTTTCCTGCAGAGTGAGATGGATTTCCATACCCAATTGATTTTGTATTTTCTTCCTTCACTGAGCCAGTTCTGATGAGAGTAAGGTTGTGTGCTCCCTTTCTCATCTCCCCCATCTTTCCTTCTACTTGTAAAGGCTCTTTCTTGCCTCTATGATGTGAGATCATCTATCACATTCTATTTCCTCCTTCTCCTAATGCATTATTCATTCTTGTGCTTTTTTAAAAGATATTATCCTATCATATTCAACTCACACCCTGTATAATAGAGGATAGTTTGGAGGTATGGAGGACAGAGAGAATGGAGTTTTCCTCTCTCAAGGTAAGAACAAGGGATAGGAAGAGTTGATGTTATGTGCCCCAAGAGGTAGAAGGAGGGTGAGATCAGTTATTCCCCCCTTCAGTCCTCTCTAGTTATATCTCCTCACTAAACCTGCCTTTTACTCCCCTCTATTAACTATTCTTGAAGATGAATTTCTTCCCTTGGGGAAGAGAGAGAAATCAGTTCTCTCCCTCCTTCAGCTGTAACTATTTACTTCACTCACACTGGAGTCAGTCAAAAGGTAGATAACAACTTTTATTCTAAGGTATTAAAGACAAGGAGCAAAACTGAAAGATGGCTGACAGGTTGGGGTATAAAGAGGGTGAAGTATTATCACATAATTTTAGAGTTAGGAAGGACTTTGGTAGTCAATGCATTCCTAAAAGGAATCCATCTTTATTATAATATATCATAATAATGAGTTGTCATCAGACTATTCCTTTTAATTGCCCAAATAATGATAAAGTTCTTTAGAGTTACAAGAATCATCTTCCCTTGTAGGTATGTACATAGTTTAATCTTATTGAATGCCTTTTGATTTCTCTTGTTATGCTTCTCTCAAGTCTTATATTTGGAGTCAAGTTTTCCATTCAGCTCTGGTCGTTTGATCAGGAATGTTTAAAAGTCCTTTATTTCATTGACTACCCATTTCCTGACCCTTTAAAATAGAAGCCATTAAATTTTATGTTACACTGACTGTGGCCCCATGATATTTAAATTGTTTCTTTTTGACTGCTTACAATATTTTCTCCTTGACCTGGGAATTCTGGAATTTGACTATAATATTCCTGAGAGTTATTCTTTTGAGATATTTTTCAAGAGAGGATTAGTAGATTCTTTTAATTTCTATTTTATCCAATAGTTCTAGAATATCAGAGTAATTTTCCTTGATAATTTCTTGAAAATCTAAGCTCCTGGCATTCATATAGTTCAGTAATTATTAAATTATCTCTTGAGGATTTATTTTCCAGGTCTTTCATTTTTCCAATGAGATATTTCATATTTTCTTCTATTTTTCATTATAATTACTTTGTTTGATTGTTTCTTGATATGAAGTAATTAGATTTCACTTGCCCAATTCAAATTTTTAAGACATGATTTTCTTGAGTGTGCTTTTATACTTCCTTTTCCATTTGATAAATACTACTTTAAAAAAATTCTTTTCCTCAGTGAATTTTTGTGTCTCTTTTTCCATTTGGCCAAATCTGCTTTTTTAAAAAGTTCTTTTCTTTGGTGTATTTTTGAAACTCTTTTACCAATTGGCCTATTCTGTTTTTTAAATTATTAATTTCTTCAGTATATTTTTGTGCCTCTTTGACCATGCTATTGACTATTTTTTCTTGATTTTCCTATATCACTCTCACTTATTTTTCCAATTTTCATTTTACCTCTGTTATCCATCACTGGCTTTTTTTTTAATCCACAATTTTTCTTAATGCTATAGTTTGACCTCAGATAAAACCCAGGCCCAAATGCAGAAAATTCCATGCATATAAAATTACAGAGGACCTTCCCCTACTCCAATTTATATACTCATCTTAATGGTGGACAAAGACCAAGATTTAATCTGTTCATAACTTTACAAGCAAAGAACAAGAGTCATTAATAAGGACCTCTGGTCCACAGAACTCAAATTTTCCTTTAGGAAGATAAGGACATGACTACGGTCTTACCTGAAAGTCCAATGGTGCAATGTAACCATAGTACAAACCAGTATCTTCCCAAATTTATCATAATGGTCCCCATTTAAATTGCTAAAAGTTTCAAAATATTGTCTAAATATTTTCTCAGGGCAGTCAAAAGTTACCTTTTTTTTTTGAAAGGCAAAAAGGAATGGTAAAAAACATGGAATCAGTCTTGGAATCAGGAGTCCTGGTTTCAAATTCTGTATCTTATACTTGCTATCCATATCTCAGATAGATAATATTGTGTAGTGAAAAGAGCAAGAGCCTTGAAGCCAAATAATCTGTGCTTAAGTTCTGTCTCTGCTACTGATTATCTACATGGCCTTGGGCAATCTACTTAATCTTAAAGGATTCCAGTTAGAAGCTGGGGGTTAGATTAAACAGAAGCTTCTTAATTTGAAGTCATTTTGGATAACTATTAAAACATAAGGGAGGAAGGGAATAAGCATTTATACAATACCTATTAAGTGTTGGGCACTGTGCTAAGCACTTTATAAATATTATTTCATTTGATCCTCACAACAACAATCCTACAAGGTGGGTGATATCATTAACCTCTTTTTACAGTTGAGGAAATTGAACCAAAGAGAAGTTAAATGAATTGAGTAGGATTTCCCAGCTATTATAGTGTTTAAAGATGGATGCAAACTCATTTTTTCCTGATTCCAGACTAGCACAAAATCCATGGTGCCACCTAGCTATGTCTACCAATGTAACTGGTTTCCTTTGTAATCCTATGTATTTTATTGTGTGTATATATATATATATATTTATATTTAAAAACCAGAATGTCAAAGCAATTTATGATGCCAAACTAAGTGCTCTCTAAGGTCCTTTTCAACTTCAAATCTATATTTCTGTGGTCATGGTCAAGTTAGCTAATCCCTGAGAGTCTTGACTTCCTCTTTTACAAATGGGTTTAATAATACTCGTGACTCCTACTTCTCAAGATTTGGCTTTGTTTTTGCTAGAAAAAAGTAATTTTTAAAAAATTTAAAATGCTATTATCAATGTGTTATTATTAACTTCTGAGAAGGTCTTCATAGCAGAAAAAAGACATCAAGATCTGAAATATTTACAGAGAATTTTGGCCCAGGGAACTACAGCCATAGAAGCTGAGTAATTGTTCTTGTCTATTCTGTGAGTCATTCACTTTGAGATCTGCCATTCTTTCTCCTTCTACCAACTTTTTTTGCTGCCAGCCAACTATGGCCCCTCTAGTGTTCAGTCCGTGATCTTTTGACAAAGCAGGGGAGCATTCCATCTACAAGTCAGAGAAATTGCTAACAAAATTGTCCTGACCTGATTCCACAATGTAATGTCTCAGGCTTGTTTTTTGACAACTAAATGGTCTACTGAACACTGTATTCTTCCGACTTTGATGTTCTGGCTCTAATTCAAAATGAAGCAGCCAAGCTTCTTGAAACATTCTTACTACACAAAGAGAGCTTCCTCTGTAGAAGGCTTAGTGAGTGGCAACGTGGGCGTGGGTGGAATGAAACATGAACGAGCTTTTGCACGTTTCGTAAATCAAAATCAGACGTGATATTTTTTTCAGAAAATTGTAATAGTCTCCCCCTTTCATTTATTAAAAAAATAGTTCCTATGAACAAAGTAATATAAAAAAGTCAGTTATGACATTAGCCCAGAGTGCCAAAAGGTGAGTTATACTACAATGAATGCTGTACCTTATGCCTGGGAGTGTGCTCCAATTGGCTAGTGAGATGATTATAAAATTCTATACCTCAGAAATCAGCAAAGAGTTCAAAATGAGACTTGGCTTATTATTTTGCTATTTATCTAGATATAAGAAAATATCAAAGCTGATGAAATTTTAAAATGTATTTTGACATTTCTTTACTCCAGATAGAGTAAAATTTACCAGCATACCTTTTCTCATTCTCCTCTCCAGGGAAAGAGTTACATTTGCTGGGTAGCTAAGTGGATTGAGAGCCAGGACTAGAGATGGGAGGTCCTAGATTCAAATGTGATCTCAGATACTTCCTAGCTGTGTGACCCTGGGCAAGTCTCTTAAACCTCATTGCCTAGCCCTTACCACTCTTTTGCCTTAATGGAAGGTAAAGGTTTTTTTTTTTTTTAAATCTAGTCTGGGCACAGTACCCAGCACAAAGAAAATACCTCCTAAATGCTTTCTGATTGATTAATCCCATGGGCAAGTAACTTAATTTTTCTGAGCCTCATTTTCCTAATGTGTAAAGTAAAGATCATAATACTTGCACTGCCTACTTCATGGAATTACAGTAAGGAAAGGACTTTGTAAGCCTAAAGAATTAATATAAATGTTAGCTATAATTAACATTTGATTTGCTGGCTAAAAAATACAGATAAAAATAAAGACAGGTCATGCCTAAGAGATTGAAAAATTATTGTATTAATGATTTAAGTATGTTCCTAAGAATGCAGTCAGCTTTTTCTATAGATTAAATTTTTCTTCATATTCGACAACGAATCCTCAATTTGACAAATTTAACAGGTCAAGATGCTGTGATTTCATCTGTTTGGAATCTTCCTCCGAGGATGCAGATTTCATCCTTCTGTGATTTGGCAGATGCCTTACCGAGTTGCCTGAGGCTCAGAGAGATTAAAGGCCGTGTTAAAAATCACATAGCAAATTATGGTATGTGGTTGTGATTGAATACTACTGTGCCATAAGAAATGATGAGCAGGCTAATTTTAATAAAACTTGGAAAGAACTACATGGGATAATGAACAGTGAAATGAGTAGACCCAAGAGAATATCATACACAGCTATATATTTAATTCTTGAGGAATAAATTGTGAATGTTCCATCCAGAGAGTAAACTGAAAGGTGGCATCATGAAAGACATAACTTGTCTGAACGTATCGATCTCCTGAATGATACCTTTTGTGATGTGTGGAGACGGGGTGGGAGGAACGCTGGGACACTTGGGGATAAATTATATTAATAATAAAGTAAAAAGTTGCACAGCTAATATGCCTAACTAGTAAGACCTGAGCTCAGATTTTTCTAACACTAAACCTGCTAACAACACTAATAACAACAACAGACATTAGTATAGCATTTACAAATTTACAAGTCATTCTTTATATATCATCTCATTTGGTTTTCACAATTACCTTGTGAGGTTGAGTGCTGTGTCATCCCCGTTTTATGGGGAAACCCAAGAGGAAACAAACTCAAGGAGGTTAAGGTAAGATAACACAGTGATTAAGTGTCCAAAATGGCATTTGATTCTTAAGATGTAGGGGAGAGTCTAGAGGGAGAAAAAATATTTTGGAACTCAAAATTTTTTAAATTGAAAATTAATGTATAACTATATCAGATACTGTCTCAGAGAGGGCGTAGGGGAGGAAGGGAAAGAATTTAGAACTCAAAATGTTAAAAAAACAAATGCTAAAAATTTGTACACATAATTGGGAAAATAAAGCATTACTAAGATTTCTTTTGTAAAAAATGGATGTTCAAAATAAATACTTTGTTGGGTTTTTTAGTAGCATTCAAATCCCATTCTCCATCCATATCCAATCTCTATTAAACACATAGTCCTATTCTACATGCTATATTATCTTATATCTCTAGAGAGATTTACATTGCATGTCATATTCCATTGACAGGTCAGCTGATTCAGCCTAAATCCTTCCCTACAATTTCTTCCTTCTTTTCTAAAATCATTCAACATTGATAGTTCAATTTCATAGTACAATGGATTATTTAGTAACTTTCAAATGGCTGTAAATAGAAATGTCAAAGTCTCTGCATTTTGAAAAGTTTTTTTAATGCCATTTCCTCTAAGATATCAGGTAACATATAAAAAGTGAAATTATGTTAAAACATGTTGCTCTGATACATTTTGTAATCAAAGTTCAAGGGTAGATTTATCTTCAAAATATTACATTAGCTAATTGCACAGAGAAGGCACAGAGTGCACTTGGGAAGTTCCTTTCAGGGTTGTACAAGTTAGTAACCAATAGTAGTATCCTTTGAAAAGGATTTGATGCTCATGATGCTGACTAAACTAAACAATAAACTGTACAATTGAATTGTAGCACCAGTAGTCCCTCTCTGAGACTCTGTCCACTCCCCACCCCCCCACCCCAGTCTAAAAATAGGGGAGGAAGAAAGAACATGATTAAAAAATAAACAATTCATTTACTTACAATCTTCTCCAGGGAGCTGTGCCTAAAAGGTAGCTAGGACATCAAAATCTAGTATTAACTTGGGGGCGGGGGGGGGGGGGAGGAGATAAGTATCTAAGGGAAAGTACTTGAAATTCTAGGTTTAATTGCTCATATTAAAAGAATAATGGATATTCAGCCAGTCATTAAGTCCTTCCCTAGAATTAATTTGGGGAGTTTCTCTATAAAGTTCATCCAGCACCATTATCTTTTCCCCATTTTTCTTCTTTTTTTTCTCATTAAACTAATAAATTAATTTGATTCACCTGTAACCAGAGGCACCATCCTGAATAAATTATTTTGGTTCAATTATCGTTACGCTCCATACTTTATATTCTGCACTATCTAAATTATTCCTTGGTATTATGTTCGGTATTGAACAAGGTCCATTCTCTTTTTCTAACCTTGAAGCTACAATTTCAGTTCTTGCAGCACTTAACTAAATAGTAACTGAAAGAATTCTGTTGGTGATTTGGTTGGAGGTGTTCTTTCTCCACACACTTATCTGATAAGATACTTGGATTCTGTTGAGTTGAACATAAACCTTGCTATTAAACAAAATATTTTTCAAATAAATATAATCTCTGTTTCTATGGCATATATTAAATATATATATAAACATAACGTGACATAATGTAATAATACAACATAATAAAATATAATATGATATAATCACACAACATGTAACAATATATAATACAAGACAATTCAATATAGCATTTAGGTTCATTTGGTGACTTGCAAAAGGCTAACAAAAGTGAATAATGAGTCAACAGAAGTTGGTAACTACCTAAAAAAAAAAAAACCCTTACCTTCTATATTAGAATCTATTCTAAGACAGATGAGAAGCAAGGGCTGGGCAATTGAGTTAAATGCCTTCTCCAATCACACAGCTAAGAAGTGTTTGAGGTGACATTTGAATACAGGTCCTCCAAACCACAGGCCTGGTTCTCTATCCACTGTTGCTAGCCACCTGCCCCAGTAATAACTTTTGTTTTAAATCTCAAAGCTAATTAAACTTTATAAAAGCCTCTATATTTTTTATGCACACGATATTTGTGAGTAAGCCCCTTCTTGTGGTATAAAAGAGCCAGATTTGGAGTTATGAAGACCAGGGTTCAAATTCTGCTTCTAATATAAATCAGGTATACAAATAAACAAGTTATTTATCCTCTTAGTATGCTCAGGCATAACTCTGAGACTATAAATTACAAACCAATTGCTAATCTGGATTTCTGAAGGGAGTCTCCACATTTTAAGTTTCCTACTGAGATTCAAAATCAAGGTACACATCTAAAATGATCACTTTGGCAAGCTTGGAATAGATTCAGTTGATTTCTCTTTTGGTCTCTTTTTTCATTTACCTCCTCCACCATCCTACCAAGCTGACTTCACCAAAACATCGTGTTGGTGATTTCCTTTGATTGTATTTGAAAGAGCCTAGTGTTCATACTTGGATGGTTCTCCAAGTAGTATGTGAAAAAACAATTGAGCAAATTTAAGACCGGGCAAAATGGAGATTTTATAGGACTGTCCCATCAAGCCTGCAGTCAGTACATCAAAACTAAATTGGTAAAGAATTAGGAAATCAGACAAAAAAAAGAAAAGGTTTCAAGTTACAGACACAAGGGACTGGTCAGCTTCAAAGATTTATTTTCCGGTCCTTTTTTTTTTTTAATTTGTCTTTGCTGAATAATAAAACTTGGGTGGGCAAAATTCTCCCCATTCCAGAGACACTGTATAGACTGTTGTAGTTTTTATGGGACTTGATACTCTGTTCTCTTTTAGAGGGCCATTTATGCCCAATGTCTTTCCTCCCACTCAGACAGTGTGCATCAGTCCCTAAATCTTCCTCCTCCCCCACCTTTGAAAATTTATGACTGCTCTCAGACAGGCTTGGCTTAAAGCCATTGACCTCTGTGGCCTGAGTTATTGACCAGAACACAGCTTCTTCTGCCCACATAATATATGTCTCCTTATCTCCCTGAAAGAAAAGGAGATGACCAGGAACACAATAAAAACTGGAGAGACTTTCTCATTTTTTTCCAGCAGCATTTGGCATCACAGAAAATAGCCTCAGCAAACAGCGTGTTCATTACTCTACTCTTTGGGCTATGCAAAGTTACAGCATTCACTTGGCCATGTCCATGTTTTCCTGAAGACCAACTAAAGCAAAATCACCTTACTAGCATGTGTTTGGCATAGCGCTTACATCCCTGCTGCCATTTAATAAAAGTAGCCGAATCAGTGAAAAGTTCCACAGGATGGACCTGAGCTCTTTTGTTCTGCATTCTTCCCCTTTCTCCAGAACTCAGCTTTGCCTGCACTCCATTGGACAAAGGCATCTCCCCAAGGAAGAACTGCTTGTCTTCCATGCCAGTTACCATACACGATCACACTGGTCCGCATCGATGCATCCACATGCAAGGCATTCAGAAATGAAATTTAAAGGCGTTATTTACATGTCCTCTCTTCACACATCTCATGGTTCATTCCAAATTGCTCTCTTGCCATTCTTTGCATGTGATCACACAAATCTAATCTCAATCGCTACCTTTCTGGGACCACAATGCACCTCTTCTTCACTGCTGACCCTCAGAATTGCGAATTTCCTTCAAACATCTGTTATGTGGAATCTTTAAAAAAACTTTGTAGCAGTTATTTTTGTTTTATATATATATATATTATATTTACACATTATACACATAATAGACAAATATTACATATATAACTCTATATATTACACAATACACATGTAATATATGTATATATATTACACATATAACTATAGTGGTTTCCTTTGTTATATAGTACGTGTTTACATATACCACATGTAATATATACATGTTATATATATAACGACATAGCAGTTATTTTTATAATACTTTTTGTATATGACATATCAGTTCTTTTTCCACATAGCTGCCAGGTATAAAAATAAGCAGGCTGTTCTTGTACCCGTAGCTATCACGGAAACAGTTGCAAATACAGCCAGAAGCAGATAGCATTTCTTCTTGCTCTCTGGAAAACTACTAGGTAGGAGATTATGTGGAGTTCTTCTAATGTTGTTGTTCAATTATTTTCAGTCATTTGACCACATTTGGGGTTTTCTCCATAAAGATTCTGGGGTGATTTGGCTTTCTTCAGCTCACTTTACAGATGAGGAAACTGAGGAGAGAGTAAATGACTTGCTATGGTAATGTAGCTTAGAAGTATCTGAAGTCAGATTTGAACTTAAGAAAGTGAATCTCTCTGACTCCAGGCCCTTAACTATGTCCAATGAGAGACCAAGTTACCCCTGAAGCTGGCACTTTTAAGAGTCCCCATTAAATCACTGAACAATACTAGAATTAGAGTTGGAAGAGGTCCTAGAGGTCATGAAGTCTACCTTCCTCATTTTGTAGATGAGGTATATGAGTTTCAGAGAATCAAAGTGATTTTGCTCAAGGCAAAACAGTCTGGAAGTTTCAGAATCTGATTTAAACTCAGGTGTTACTGACTCCAAGTTCAGCACATATATTTTATATTGTATATATTGTCTCTCCTGATTAAGGCAAGCTCCATGAGGCTAGGGATTGCTTCATTTTTGTGTCTGTATTCCTGGCTCATTAAAAATTCTAGATGGTTTATTGATTGATTGATTAAGTCAAAGGAAACAAAAAGGACAAAACAATACCTGCATTCAATTTGCCATTCATTCATCAAATATTTATTAAATGCCTACTAGATTTACTACATTGAACTAAATACTGAAGGGAAATTAAAAAAGAATTGTCAGAGATCCCTGACCTTAAGGAGGCTATAGGCTAGGAGAAGCAGTAAGAAATGTAAACATATTTAACCTATGACCCAACTCTGCCCCCACTCCTACCCCTAGGATTTAGGCTTGCAGGGAATGGGTTTTATCTTAAAGCCTGAAAAAAAAATTACACTAATTTTGACCCATCTAGAATTCCCAATGGAAAATCTTAGACTAGACCTCAAACAAAGCTTGAATTCAAGTCTCCATGAATTAGCTAAAAGGGTTCCCTGAAAAGTAAAAATGTATATTAGGTATAGGATGGTTTGTTTCTTTCAAGAAAATGTAGGGGAGAAAAAACATAAATGGCACATGATAATTAATAAACAATTAATACAATCTTTAGAGTCCTTGTGGTTTGGTTTCTCAAACGGAGGGGAACAAACTCGGGCTTGCTATAGAAAATACCCCCTCCACAGACATTTCAGTGAATTCCATTTTGATCCCATGTTTATAGAGTTATCATACATAGTCTATCCTTTTACAGCTTCATTTTGAGTCAAACTTAGAAAAAGCAATGCTATTCTATGACTTTGTACAAGTACTTGGAACAATTGCCTGGTATACATTCAAAAATGTTTGTTCCTTTCCCTCTTCCCCTACTATTATTAAGCATATTGAAATTATGTAGGACTTTTATGATTTAATTTCTGTCATTTATTACTTAAACAGTATGGCCTTGGGCATGTAACCTTTCTGCGAGGCCTTTCTTTCATCATCTGTAAAATGAGGGGATTGGGATGAATTACTTCTAAGTCCCTGTCAACAAAAGCTCTGATACTATGATGCTATTCCTTTATCAAAGCATGAACAAGAACATGGATGACTGGAAAAGGAGATGGACAGGTCATCTGAGACCTTTGGCATTTAAAGAATCAGAAGATCTGGATGAATCCTCTATGAAAGATTTTGGGTGGGAACATTCTCATGATTTGAACAGTATCATTAGGAGTGAAGGGTCAAGGAAGAGCCCTCAAGGATGATTCATCTACAACCATCATAGATCAAAAGAAAGAGAAAGGGCAGGGTTCTGTCAACCCCCATCGTTTACAACATTGAAGTTACATATTTATTAAACACTGTTTATGTTTTCACTAAAATACTTACAAACACAAGGAAAGTGTTGTTTAAACAAAATTGACAAGGAAGACTTCTGTGATAACATATGGAAGGAGGATGGATGAATTATAGACACAAGTGGGTCTCACTTAGGGCATTAGAATGCAGCTGCTCTAGTGAGTGCCCTCATTTCTTTCCTACAAAGACATTTCAATCAATCACATTCTCTTTATCTTGTGAGAAATTTCAACCAAAAGAGCAAGAGTCAAAGAAATGGAAAATTAATAGCAACCTTGCTACAAAGTCCAGAGAAATCAGAAAGAATTTTTAAATCAGACCTATCTCAGGCATCATTTTCTTCAGATTTTTCTTCAGTGCTGGCATATAAAAAAATATGATTCAGGCATTCATAACAGCAACATGTAACTAGTAATTTGCTTGAGAACTACTATCATTTAGATACAAGCTGGCCTTGTCTTCTTCTCAAATTGTTTTATTCTTGTAATTAATTTCTCTTGTTAAGTAGTGAGCCCTTTCAGTAAAATAACTTGCTCTGTTCAACTTCCTTTGTGTCTCCATGATGAAGTAGAAAGAATACCAGATAGAAATCAAAAGAATTGGATTCAAATTTTGCCTATGACTTTGGAAATGGCAAAGAATTGGAAACTAAGGAAGGAATGTCCTTCAATTGAGGAATGGCAGAATAAATTGGGGTATATGATGATGATGATGGAATACCATTGTGCTATAACGAATGATGAATGGGATGATTTCAGAAAGAACTGGAAAAACCTGTGTGAACTGATGCAGAGTGAAATAAGCAGAACCAGGAGGACCTTTTATACAGTAATTGGAATATTGTGGAGTGATCAAATGTGATAGACTTTGCAATTAACATCAGTGCAGTGATCCAGGACAGTTTTGAAGGTCTTATGAAAAAGAATGCTATCCACCTCCAGAGAAAGAACTGTTGGAGTAGGAATGCAGATGAAAATATGATTTATCACTTTACTATTTGGGTATACTTGGGGGGAGAGTTTGTTTTTATAAGATTATTTGCTTACAAAAATGAATAATATGGAAATATGTTTTGCATGATAATACATGTATATCCCAGAAAATTTTTTAAACTAATGAACATATATGACTTTGGAGAGGTTGCTTCCCCATTCTGAGCCTCTTTCTTCATGTATAAACAACGAGAGAGAGCTACATGTCCTCTAAGGACTTCAGGTGTTCTAAAGCCTCTGAACTCACAATGCTTGGCTGCTTGGCACAGTGTTGAGCACCTAGTTTGGAGTTTTGATGACAAGATACCTTTCAGAAAGTCACTTTGGTCTTTCAATATAAAAGTCACTCCTCAATAATATCATGTACCTATTTTAAATTCTAACATCCCATGAAAAAGAGGATAAAGAATAATAGCTCCAAAGACATTCCCTATTTGAGAGAGATGTTATCAATGGCCCTCTAACATTGAAACTGAGGAAAGGCAAAAATCAAAAGGTATTTGAGAGTAAACAAGTAAGAAGGCAGAGAAAAAAGGAGAATCTCAGTGGATATAATAAAGCTATTAACCGCAAAGGCTTCACAGTTAAGGACTTGGACTCAAACCTGCAACTTGAAAGGGAATCGTAGAGAAGATTAGATGTTCCTTTTTTATTATTTAGTATCTAGTCAGCTCTGTAAAACAGATAGGACATTGCATACATAGACAGTATTTATTACGAGGGGGAGGAGGAGAGGGATCTGTTTTGGATCTAATTCAAGGGAGTTCAATTAATAGAATGCCCAAAGGACCTTTATGAGGCAGTTATTCCTATAAAGCAGTTTTGCAGCTTGGACCCTTAGGAGAACTTTGTGGCAAGGCTCCAGGGTCTGGAATGAGGTACTAGAAAGTAAGGAAATGTAGTCATCTACACTAGTAGGACTAGAGGACTTTTGAATGTAGTATGATGGATAGAGTTCTGGGTCTGGAGTCAGAAATACTTGAGTTCAAATCTGACCATTGATATTTACTAGATGCATGACCCTGGACAAGCCATTTATCTTGTTTGCCTCAGTTTCCTCATCTTTAAGCTAGAGATAATAATGATAATAGCATCTACCTTCTGGGGTTGTTGTAAGGAACTGAAATGAGGTAATACTTGTAAAGTACTGAGCATAGGGCCTGGCACTTAGTGAGTATGTGTATGTATATGTACTATATAGATGTATATGTATTACACACATATATTTATATGTAAATCTTTATATGCTTTGTGATATGAAATTTTATACTGCAGGTACACATTTCCTATTTTAGCTCAGGATATAATATATTAAAGGAGGAAATGACAGGGACATTTACATTTTCTCATTGAACTCCTAGAGTCACCGTGTCAAACTCCTGGGTACTATGCAACCTAGACTGGGAAGCATTGGTATTGTGCACATTCAAAATTATGTATGAACATAATATATGTACATATATAAGCACACATGCACATGTGTGTTGATAATAATTATGATTTTAAAAAAACTTTTACATTCTGTCTTTTTTTTAAACCCTCACCTTCCATCTTAAAATCAATACTATGTATTGGTTCTAAGACAGAACAGGAGTAAGGGTTGGGCAATGGGGGTTAAGTGACTTATCCAGGAAGTGTCTACATATGAGCTGGGAAGTGTCTAAGGCTAGACTTGAACCTATAACCTCCAGACTCCAAGCCTGGAACTCTATCCTCTGTGCTACTTAGATGCCCTTGATATTATTTTTAATAATAAAATTTGGCATTCATATTGCACTTTAAGGTTTACAAAATACTTCTATTGTTTCATTTTAAACCAAGTTTGGCAGGTCCCAGGGAATAGTATTTTCCCCATTTTATAGATGAGGAAATATGAGCAGAAGTGGTTTAGTGACATACTCAAGGTCCCACAGCTGAAGTAATTGAAACTGGATTTAAACTCAAGTTTTCCTGGCTCCACATCACTCGGTCCACCACATCACCTAGTTATCTGCATATTCAGCACACACAGAGACCATAATATCAGAGGTTTAGAGTAAAAGGGACCTTAAACAGATCATTTAGTTTAACCCTCTCATTTTATAGCTAAGGAAACTGAGGCTTAAGGAGGCTAAGTGATTTGACCAAGGTCAAAACGGGTAGCCAATCCAGCCCATATGCCATTGTCCCTGGCTCAATCTCAAAGGTTAAATGACAATTTGGATAACGAACTGGCAGTCCTACTTTAATGATCAAAATATCTTTCTTTTGGGAGTTTTGTTTCTAGTCTCTGACCATTCGGTGTCCTTTATCAGTTTTTAAAATTTGATGGGCGTTATACTGAGGGTTACTTTTCCTCAGGAAAATCTGTTTCGTTCTTCTGTTTATTTCTGGTCAGAGCAGTTTCCCCTTCCTCCCGAGTCATTCATTCTATTTGCTCCAGGTCATGAGATAGGGTTTATAGGTCTACTCTACTGACAGCATTTGTGCCCTAACATTTTTTAACCTGCTGACACATTCAGCTCCGACCTTGAAGATAAACACAGCCCACACTGGAACTGACCAAGTCACATGGGCTCCCCACACCTGGCGAATTCACCAGGGATAGAGCATCTGAGGCAAGAAGGCACAGTTAAAGCTGTCTGGGAGAGACGGAATTAAAGACAACACACTAGACTTAGCCTTTCTTTGCTCTTCAGCTATCAGCCAAACACTAAATGAACAAGAAACTATGTACATAAGGCAATTATAACAGTTCTAATCAGATAATGAGCTAACCTCTGCACTTAGCGTCTAGACCAGTCTAAATGCCTTAGCCAACATCCAACTCTTTATTTCAGGAAGAATATCTTTTGCTTGGCTGGGGAATTCTTTTCTTTCATTTTTACAGTAGAGGGAGTTTCCTCACTTCACCCTCTACCAATGAAATGATACATTCACAGCATCTAACCTCGTTCTCCTCCCTATCAGCCTGTCATGGGCAGAGCCTTCAATTTGGAATGAGATATGCTTAGGGCTTTGGGTGCCTCAAACCCCATTGATTGTAGTTCCTTTCTTTTTTTTTTATTTTTGCTTGTTTCTACATTTGAGACTTTGTTATTAAGAAATTGAGTATATAGATTTCTCAACTGATAGCCATGAATACATATCTATTATAAGTTCATATATAGACATTTTTGTCTCTTTGTATGTCTATCCCTCTGTCTTGCTGACTGTCTCTCTGTCTCTGTCTGTCTGTGACTCTTTCTCTATTGTCTCTCTGGCTCTGACTCTGTCTGTCTTCGTCTCTCTCTGAATATATATATATATATATATATATATGTACATGTATATTACCTATAGAAGTTTATGCCTCAAGTCTTACCCTCTCAAACCCATTCTCTACAAGTAATTTCCTTAAAACACCGGTCTGACCATATCACTGCCATGCTCCAAATCTCCAATGTCTCCCTATTGCCTCTAGGAAAACAAATCAAACTCTTCTGTTTATCATTCAAAGCCTTTCCCAATCGAATTCCAGCTTACCTTTCCAGACTTACTGCACGTTATTGCCCTTCCCTTTAAGTCACCCTAGATTCCAGTTCAAATGGCCTTCTTGGTGCTCCTCAGACCCAGGATTCTATCTCTTGTCTCCATATGTTTGTGCAGACTGTGCAAATGGCCTGGAATGCATGTCCTCCTTACCTCTGCCTCTGAGAATTCCTAGATTCCTTCAAAGTTCAAAAGGAGGCCCTTTCTTAATCGCAGAAGCTATTAAGGCCTCCCTCTCATCCCATGACCTTGTGTGTGTGTGGTGACACACAAATCTGCTTAGATACGTACATGCCATTTTCCTCTAAGTTTCTAGAAAGCAGGAGCTGTTCCTACTTTGTGTTTATATTGCTGAGTGCCTGCAGAATACATGGTAGGTGTTTAGTGCATTGTTATTGATTGGTTGATACTGACAACAGTTCTTAGTGGCTGGTTCCTTCCTGATATCCTAGATCCCTTGGCAACCTCACTGAATTGGGCAGTTCACATGCCTCCTACTTCCAACCCCACCCTCCAAAAAGGACAAAACCACGAAGGGTGGATTAGACCTTCGGCTAAACTTCTTTGTCTTTTGACTAGTCAGTATCATCAGAGAAAAGCAAGGAATGAAATGTGTATATTTCATTGATCCCTTCTCCAAAGTGTCTAAATTAATTTCAGGAGTATCTTTCACTGCAGAGCCAAGGAGCTCAATTCTTCTCTGTTTGCCATTGTGCCAGAATTAATAGTTCACCTTTTATTAACAGATATTTTAAAGTATATGACAAATTTGAGTGCCTTCGTTTGCTTCTCTTGCTCTCAGAGCTCTCCTCTCTCCTCCACTCCTTTTAATTTAAGCCCTGCATTCGCTCTCTCTCTCTCTAGAGGAACAAAATGGGGAAGGAGGGGATGTAATTCATTTCCTGCAAATAGCATGAGGCCCAGCTTCCCCTCTGTTAATTAACTAGTTTCTGATGCTCTCAGGTAAGAGGGAAAGTTCTCTGTCCTTAAAACTCTCCAGGAATTCCAGTTGAACACTTCCCCTCTGAAAGCTTCTTGCCGTGATTTTCCCAGGGCTGCACTCGAGTGAAAACCCCAAAGGAAATCACCACTTAAATTCATCAGGATGTGCTGCCCGTTTGTTTGGCCTCAGCCCCAGCAGGCTACAGCAGGCAGGCATTACAGAAGGCTAACAAGCCCAGCAAGGGGCATGGCCTGAGCTGCCTTCTGTTGACTGGAGACACATGTGTGCAAGAGAGAATGGGAGGAGCCAGGTGCCCAGAGCAGGCAAGATGAAAACTCTCTTGAGGCATTTTGAAAATGACAATCTACCCATCACTTCAATAACCAGATCCTTCACTGTCCCCCCCACCCAAATGAAAATTTCATCTAAAACCAAGCCCAAGGGCTTTTCACGCAGGCTTGATCCCTTCTCCAAAATGTCTAAATTAATTTCAGGAGTATCTTTCACTGCAGAGCCAAGGAGCTCAGTTCTTCTCTGTTTGTCATTGTGCCGGAATTAATAGTTCACCTTTTATTAACAGATATTTTAAAGTTTATGACAAAGCAAGCTTCATTAGTTATGGGACAAAACTAATTTTGAAATAATCACTGACTTTATATGGTGCTTCCAAATTTGTAGAGTGATTGACATAGATTTTCTTATCTGAATCTCACAGGCAGACAATGCTGTAAAGTTAATACTGCATGTATGATTATTTCCATTTTACAGAAGACAAAACTGAGGCTCAGTAATAGAAAATTGCCAGATACAGTAACTAGTTAAATGACATAGCTATTATGTTCTTCATAGGTAGTATCAGGGGAAGTATTTGAACCCAGATCTTTCTTACACCCAGGCTAAGAAGGATGCCCTATATCATATTGCATCTTTAGTTGAAGCAAAGTAAATCAAAAGCCAATTGTCAAGCAGTAAACTTAGCCATGTCAAACAAAACCCTAGCGTGATTTTAGTCACAATGTCTCTAATACAGAAAAAAAAAGGTGGTTGACCCACCTGATCTCTAAGCTCCCCTCATTAACTTGGAAAAAACATAGAATTATTTAATATTCAGAAAAAAACCAAGTCTTTAATCAGGGAGATGTTGTGAGGTGTGGAGGTGTACCCCTGGGGTTTGGGAAGAATACCTTCTGCAAGAATGCCAGACTCCAAAGCTTAAAAGTAAAGAGAGATTTATTAGTAATGTTGAATTTTTGGCAAGCAAGACAGCATGAGTGGAGCAACCTGGGAGGTTGCTCCCAGAATGCCTCACTTCTGGGGTTTTTATATTCTTTTACAGCAATGAGGACCTGACTCTGGGGCAAGAGGTTGGGGTGGAGGTTTCCCAGAGACATGGGGGTGGTTCTCATGATTTGGAAGACAGATGGATGAGGTGCCATCTTTGTCCATCTCAAATCAGTGGGAAAATCAAAGGAGGATAATCCTCTCAGGGTCAGATGTTTTGGGTTGGGAGTCAGAGGGTATAAGGGAGCAAAGGAATTTTCCTGATAATAGTTTGCCTGAGTTTCTGGGGATACAATGCCCATGACACAGGGATAGGTCCAATATTTGGCTGCCACACAGAGCCCAGTGCCAAGATCTACACAGGGCCTACACTCTGGGGACTCTGGGGACGTATCCCTGGGAGAAGACACTGTGCTAGATGCCAGCTCTGAAGAGGGACAGAACTTGGGGATCTTTTGTACCCTCTGGAGAACTAGGTATAGCCAAGCATGCATAGACAAACTGCAAGCAGGCTGCACAGAGGTCTGCAGCCAATCTCAGGGGTATCAGGGAGTGGTCAACTATAACAATTACAAAGGAAAGTGTCAAACTAAGAGCTGGGCTTCATGAAAGAGGACTTTACTACAATGGGAGAAACCTCTAAAACAAATAAAGGCACTCAACTTTGGGACTATATCCACAGCTCTCACCCCCACTAGGGTCCCCAAAGGGTTTAAGATCTATAGTTCAACTCCAAACAGGTGTGCCTGGCACTGGGGTTTCTCAAAGGACAGGGGTAAAATTGAGGTGTCCAGATTTCACATTGACACCCTCAATCCCTAGCACAGGGTCTTCTCCCAGGGTTACATCCCCAGAGTCCCCAGGGTGTAGGCCCTGGCACCCTCAATCTGGCCTGTAAATAATTTGACCAACATGGTACACACATATATAGAGAATTAGCTATAGAATTATATATATATATATATATATATATATATATATATATATATATATATTTGCCTAGCATTAATATAGAACTTGTGCATATCTGAGTAAGAGTTTTGTTTTGGTTTGGTTTTTTATCATTTTCAGTGAATTGATCTGGTACCATTAGTTTGTTTTAAGTTCAGTCTAGCCCAATTATCATAAAAAATATCATGCAAAATAAGTTTTCAGCTGAAGTTTTCACATTTTTTTCCATCAGTTGTTTTGGTGTTCTATAGCTTAAATGTCAGTGCCTCCCCCACTCTGTCTCCTCCAGAATTCATTACTATAAAGGCAGAAGGACTCAGGCAGAGCTGCTCCCTTACCCCTCTCCACCATGAGTGGTGACATTTTTCACATCCCCTGCCCCTCTTCCCAGCAACGCAATGGGAACACACAGAGGATAAGATGAGTAGCTCACAGGTGGCAGAGCTAGAGGAGAGCAGAGCTCTCTGGCCCTTCTCCTCCCCATCTCTACTATCACTGAAGACTTTCTGTATTTCACCTTCACCTCCATCCAGTTCTGTCTGGGGTAAGATGCTAGGATAAGGTGGGGGACTTTCATGCCTTGTGAGGGAGAGGCACAGCAGCAGCCTGTTGAGTCTGAGGTGAAGGTGATTCCTGTGGTGGAGTTAGAGAAGAGTTTGGTTTGAGGGGAGCATAGCTCACAGTGTGGCACATAACTGGAGGGGAGTGGAGCACTCAGGCTACCCACTCTCCTCTTCCTCTCCACACAGGCCTCTCATCACCTGCCCCTCTGCCCAGCAGCCCAGTGGGATCACTTCCTCCCACTCCTGTCTGGGGTAAGAGGGGACAGGGCATGGTGGGGTGGGTAAAAGGTTTGCCATCACTGATCTGATTCAAGCAGAGGAACATCTAGCTGAAATGATCACTCCTAGAAGCCAGCGCAAAATTATTAGAGAATACACCAGGGGTCACTTAGTATCCAATGTCTTCATTTCTATTCCATGCAAATAGAGTAGCAAAAGTTCCTTGCCTTGTTACAAAAGACCCTCATTTATAATCTCTACCTGTGTCCATTCTTCTCACTGATGGTGTGTGTATTTGTGGGAGAATGTTGCCCAGGTTCATGTGAGTTATACATTGTTTTTACTTTTCTTACTATGCTATTTCATTAAATCCCTTTACGTTAGTCTAATTTTTTCCTTTGATTAATTAGAAAAAAAAGCAAGCATGCCAATCATAGCTCACAAACTAAGGATTTTGATACCCAAAGTACAAGAAACCTTGCAGGTAGTCTCACATGTGAGAGAAGAATGCTCTAATATTCATTTATGTGGCTAAGCATATTACCTACAGGCTGGGAAAAGAGGTTAAAGATGGCTATAATTGTATATTTTATTCAAAACCACATTTGTTTCGGGGGAAAGTCATAAAGAACATTTTTTCCAGTTTTTTTCCCTTCAGGTCTAACACTCTACTGGTGTGTTAGCATGACTTTTGAATGTTAATCAAGTCAAGATTATAACCCTGACAATATCCCAGTCTTTCAAATCAGGTTGATTGTTTTACCCTGTGTCAATGTGTAAGTTCTATGAAATAACTTTTAGCTATGTGAATTGCCATTCCTTCACTAGAATTATAACTCTTAGATCTTGAAAGAACCTTGGAGATCGTAGAATGAAACCCTCTCATTTAAAGATGAGGAAGCTAAAGCCTAGAAAGAGGAAATAAATACCCAGAATCCCACATATAATAAAACCCCAAGTTTGGGTTTGAAAATAAGTCCTGTGACTCGAAATCCTGTGATATTGCCAAAGAATTCTGTAATTTTCACTTAGTGGTATATGGATTCTTATCTTCTCCTGTAATGGCGTGTGTTTGTTTGTGTTTGTGTGTGGGTGTGTGTTCTCTGACTTGATTTGTTGCAATCACTCTTGCTAAAGTATAAATTTACTAACTTCTGACAAAATCAGTACTTTTTATCAAGATAAAAATGCCAGATTTTGGTTTCTGGTATAGCCAAAATATACAATAGAATTGACCTAGAAAATCTCTGAGACAAAATGAACAATTTGTATTCAAAATACCAATGTCTTCCGATCTTTTCTTGCACAACTATAACCAGTTATTTATATTCTGGAAATTATGAAATTAAAAGATGTAGGAGTTGTTTGAGGACATCAGAAGAAGATGTTAAAATCAGACCCAAGAAATGCCCCTACTTGCATGTCATACCCATTGAAACAGACTGCCTACATGTGCACCTCTCTATTTGTGGTCTCTATATGTATTTGCCCTCCCTACTGCTACTAGATATATTTGTGTATATAAGGGAGAGTGTATGCCAGATTTGTAGGAAGATATATATATATATTTCCATTTGAATTAATTTATTTAGTCAATTTAGAACATTATTCCTTGGTTACAATAATCACATTATTTCCCTCCCCTCAACCCACCCTTCCTGCAGCCAACATGCAATTTCATTGGGTATTACTTGTGTCCTTGATCAGAACCCATTTCCATGTTGTTGATGTTTGCACTAGGATGATCATTTAGAGTCTACATCCCCAGCCATATCCCCTCGACCCATGTAATCAAGCAGTTGTTTTTCTTCGGTGTTTTGACTCCCACAGTGTTTCCTCTGAATGTGGATAGTGGTTTTCTTGTATATTCCCCCAAATTGTCCAGAATCACTGCATTGCCACTAATGGAGAAGTCCATTACATTCGATTGTACCACAATGTATCAGTCTCTGTGTACAATGTTCTCCTGGTTCTGCATCAATTCCTGGAGGTCATTCCAGTTCACATGGAATTTCTCCAGTTCATTATTCCTTTGAGCACAATAGTATTCCATCACCAACAGATACCACAATTTGTTCAGCCATTCCCCAATTGAAGGGCATCCCCTCATTTTCCAATTTTTTGCCACCACAAAGAGGGCAGCTATGAATATTCTTGTACAAGTCTTTTTCCTTATTATTTCTTTGGGGTACAAACCCAGCCGTGCTATGGCTGGATCAAAGGGTAGACAGTCTTTTTAGCACCCTTTGAGCATAGTTCCAAATTGCCCTCCAGAATGGTTGGATCAATTCACAACTCCACCAGCAATGCATTAAAATGTCCCAACTTTGCTGTCTAAAGATATTTTTACTGTTTTTCTTATTGACATTTTATTAAATGCCTTTCCTTTGGGTTAATTATGTTTTCACATTATTGAATATATTAATGGGGGTTCATAAGGTAAAGCTTTAGAGGTATGGACCCACAGAATATCTTGAATCCTAAATTGTCATATTGTGGGGGAACAAGAAACCAGAGTAAATTATTTTTAATCAATGATACATGTAAAACCCAATGGAATTGCTCCTAGACTCTGGGAGTGGTGAAGGAAGGAGGGGAGGGAAAGAATATGAATCACATAACCATGGAAAAATCTTCTAAATTAATTAAATAAATAAAATTTTCAAAAAAAGAGTCAGTAGCAACAACAAAAAAATAAGAAACCAGAGTAACTTGTGTCTCATTGTTATAAAAGTTCCAAGAAATGAGACCCCATTGTGGATTGGAGTAGTCAAGGAAAAATTCATAGAGTGGGTGGAATTTAAACAAAAACTTTAAGAAGGCCATCACTGAAGTTTGTTTCATGCCTGGATTACTTCAGCAAACCACCTAATAAGGCTTCCTGCCTCTTACTTAGTCATCCTCTAGTCCATCTTGCATACTGATATCCATATTAGTCATTTGAAAATACTTATTTTTAGCACATCATTGTTGTTCAGTCATTTTCAATCTTTTCCAACAATTTGTGACCCCATTTAAGGTTTTCTTGGCAAAGATACTGGACAAGTTTGCCATTTCCTTCTCTAGCTTGTTTAATAGATGAGGAAACTGAGGCAAACAGGATCAGGATGTTTTCCTGACTCCTTGCCCCTGTAAACCTTAAAATTTCTTAGACTTGTGAATGTTGGAAATTTCACCATTGGAAGGTTTCATGCTTGTAGGGAATTTCCTACTGATAGTGGGAACTCTATTGGAATGTGAACCCCATTGGCATGGGAGGTTCCTCCTCCTCCCTTCTTAAGATTACTTTAGGACAGAAACCTTTTGCTGAACAATGGAAAGGGCTTTGACCTATGCTTAAGCATAGAACAGGAAGTTCATTGAGTCATGATTGATTTTAGCATTGATACAATAGAGATACTTGGAATGACAGAACCAGGTCTTGGAAAATACAATTTCTACCCTACTTAGAGTAACAGGATTTAGGAAGGGCTGCAGCAAAGGATCAAGATTTAATTATTTGAGAATATGACCTTCAACAGACATGTGCAAAGCCACAAATCTCTGGGCGGTCCTGGGTTAAGCTAGAGCCACCATTGGCACAGGGAAGACATGGACAGTGATTGGTAGATGTGAGAACTGAGGGGAGGGAACTTGGATGGTTTCCTTAAAGATAGCGGGGGTCTGAGGACTAGGAGGTTGGAGAGGTTTTGCTCTGAGAGGTTGTGCTCTGAGAAGCTTTCTCTGAAGGAAGCTGGAGGTGGAGGCCCCTGAGACTGTTTCTCCATTTTGGTCACCTGAGTGATAGGGACTGATCTCTTTTCTTGCCTCAGCTATCTAAGGGCTTGGGCCTTTTGGTCCAGCCTAAAGAGAGGGGGTATTTAAGCCCTATTCCCTTCTCTCCCTTTTTCTCTCTCTCTCTCTAATACCTTTCTTCCTCCTGTTTGTAATTAAACTCCATAAAAGGTTGACTGCTGACTTGAGTTTTCATTAAGGAATTACATAGCTGAATTCCTTGGCGACCTTAAATTAATATATATCAGTCTTTTTAAGTGATTTCCTTGTCACACCCCACACTTTATCCACTCCACTGCCTACTTGCCCTTAAGCATATCAAGGCCTTGCTATAAACAATAAAGATAAAATATCAACATTTCCCCATTAGCCATGTATTCATATCCAAACTGTAGGCCTAGGTAGTTAAAGTTTTCCACAATTAATATTAATTCATATAACTAAATGTATTTTCTCCTATTAAGAATGCTTTCAATTTTTTCCATTTGAATTTATTTATTTAGTCAATTTAGAACATTTTTCCTTGGTTACAATAATCACATTATTTCCCTCCCTCCCCTCCACCCACTCTTCCTGCATCCAATGAGCAATTTCATTGGGTATTACTTGTGTCCTTGATCAGAACCTATTTCCACGTTGTTGTTTACACTAGGCTGTTCATTTAGAGTATACATCCCCAATTATTTCCCTTTGACCCATGTATTCAAGCAGTTGTTTTTATTTGGTGTTTTTACTCCCACTGGGTTTCCTCTGAATGTGGATAGTGGTTTTCCTGGTAGGTTCCTCCAAATTGTCCAGGATCACTGCATTGCCATAATGGAGAAGTCCATTACATTCGATTGTACCACAGTGTATCAGTCTCTGTGCACAATGTTTTCCTGGTTCTGTTACTCTCACTCTGCATCAATTGCTGGATTCCAGCTCCTATTGAATTCCTCCACTATATTATTCATTTGAGCAAAATATTATTCCACCACCAACATATACCACAATTTGTTCAGTCATTCCCCAATTGAAGGACATTCCCTCATTTTCAAATTTTTTGCCACCACAAAGAGTGCAGCTAAGAATATTTTTGTACATGTCTTTTCCCTTATTATCTCTTTGGGGTACAAACCCAGCAGTACCATGGCTGGATGAAAGGGCAGACAGTCTTTTATTGCTCTTTGGACATAGTTCCAAATTGCCTTCCAGAATGGTTGGATCAATTCACAATTCCATCAGGAATGAATTAATGTCCCAACTTTGCCACATCCCCTCCAGCATTCATTACTTTCCTTTGCTGTTATGTTAGCCAATCTGCTAGGTGTGAGGTGATACCTCAGAGTTTTTTTGATTTGCATTTCTCTGATTATAAGAGATTTAGAACATTTTTTCATGTGCTTATTAATAGTTTTGATTTCTTTAACTGAAAATTACCTATTCATGTCCCTTGCCCATTTATCAATTGGGGAATGGCTTGATTTTTTTGTACAACTGGTTTAGCTCTTTATAAATTTCAGTAAATAGACTTTGTCAGAGGTTTTTGTAATGAAGATTGTTTCCCAATTTGTTGCTTCCCTTCTAATTTTGGATGCATTAGTTTTGTTTGTACAAAACATTTTTAATTTTATGTAATCAAAATTATTGATTTTACATTTTGTAAAGTCTTTCCTTTCCCAAAGATCTGACAAGTATACTATTCTGGGTTTGCCTAATTTGCTTATAGTTTCCTTCTTTATATTCAGGTCATTCACCCATTCTAAGTTTATCTTGGTGTAGGATGTGAGATATTGATCCAAACCTAATCTCTCCCATACTGTCTTCCAATTTTCCCAGCAGTTTTTATCCCCAAAACTGGGATCTTTGGGTTTATCATAGACTGTCTTGCTGAGGTCATTTACTTTAACTCTATTCCACTGATCCTCCTTTCTGTCTCTTATCCAGTACCAAATTGTTTTGATAGCCACTGCTTTATAGTATAGTTTGAGATCTGGGACTGCAAGTCCTCCTTCCTTTGCATTTTTTTTCATAATTTCCCTGGATATCCTTGATCTTTTGTTCTTCCAAATGAACTTTGTTATGTTTTTTTTCTAATTCAGTAAAAAAGTTTTTTTGGTAGTTCTATGGGTATGGCACTAAATAAGTAAATTAATTTGGGTAGGATTGTCATTTTTATTCTGTTAGCTCGTCCTACCCATGAACAATCAATGTTTTTCCAGTTGTTTAGATCTAGTTTTAATTGTGTGGAGAGTATTTTGTAGTTGTGTTCATATAGTTTCTGTGTTTGTCTCGGCAGATAGATTCCTAAGTATTTTATATTGTCTAGGGTGATTTTAAATGGAATTTCTCTTTCTAATTCTTGCTGCTGAAATGGGTTGGAGATATATAGAAATGGTGATAACTTATGCAGGTTTATTTTGTATCCTGCAACTTTGCTAAAATTGTTGATTATTTCGACTAGCTTTTTGGTTGATTCTCTAGGATTCTTTAGGTAAACCATCATACCATCTGCAAAGAGTGATAGCTTGGTCTCCTCATTGCCAATTTTTTTTCCTATTTTTTTCTTTTTTCTTTTTTTTTGTAATTTTATAGTATTTTATTTGATCATTTCCATGCATTATTCATTAAAGACAAAGATCATTTTCTTTTCCTCCCTCCCACCCCCATAGCCGACGCGTGATTCCACTGGGTATCACATGTGTTCTTGATTCGAACCCATTGCCATGTTGTTAGTATTTGCATTAGAGTGTTCATTTAGAGTCTCTCCTCTGTCATGTCCCCTCAGCCATTGTAGTCAGGCAGTTGCTTTTCCTCGGTGTTTCTACTCCCTCAGTTTGTCCTCTGCTTATGGATAGTGTTTTTTCTCCTAGATCCCTGCAGATTGTTCAGGGACATTACACTGCCACTAATGGAGAAGTCCATTACATTTGATTATACCACAGTGTGTTTGTCTCTGTGTACAATGTTCTCCTGGTTCTGCTCCTCTCGCTCTGCATCACTTCCTGGAGGTCGTTCCAGTCTCCATGGAATTCCTCCACTTTATTATTCCTTTTTGCACAATAATATTCCATCACCAACATATACCACAATTTGTTCAGCCATTCCCCAATTGATGGGCATCCCCTCATTTTCCAATTTTTGGCCACCACAAAGAATGCAGCTATGAATATTTTTGTACAAGTCTTTTTGTCCATTATCTCTTTGGGGTACAGACCCAGCAGTGCTATGGCTGGATCAAAGGGTAGACATTCTTTTATCGCCCTTTGTGCTCATTGCCAATTTTAATACCTTCAATTTCTTTTTCTTCTCTAGTCACTACTGCTAGTGTTTCTAGCTCAATGTTAAATAATAGAGGTCATAATGGGCATTCTTATTTCACTCATGATCTTATGGGGAAGGCTTCTAGTTTATCCCCATTGCAGATGATGTTTACTGATTAGATATATGCTGTTTGTTATTTTTAGGAAAGGCCCTTCTATCCCTATACTTTCTAGTGTTTTCAATAGGAATGGGTGTTTTATTTTATCAAAGGCTTTTCCTGCATCTATTGAGATAATCATGTGATTTTTGTCAGTTTGCTTGTTAATATGGTCAATTATGTGGATAGTTTTCCTAATATTGAACCATCCTTGCATTCCTGGTATGAATCGTACCTGATCGTAGTGGATAACCCTTGTGATGACTTGCTGGAGTCTTTTTGCTAGTGTCCTATTTAAGACTTTTGCATCTATATTCATTAAGGAGATTGGTCTATAGTTTTCTTTCTCTGTTTTTGACCGGTCTGGCTTTGGGATCAGTACCATTTTTGTGTTGTAAAAGGAATGTGGTAGAACTCCTTCTTTGCTTATTCTGTCAAATAGTTTGTATAATATTGGGATTAGTTGTTCTTTGAATATTTAATAGAATTCATTTGTGAATCCATCTGGACCTGGCAATTTTTTCTTAGGGAGTTCTTTGATGGCTTGTTCAATTTCTTTTTCTGATATGGGGTTGTTTAGGTAATTTATTTCTTCCTCTGTTGGTCTAGGCAATTTATATTTTTGTAAGTATTCTTCCATATCACCTAGATTGCCATATTTGTTGCCATATAATTAGGCATAGTAGTTTTTAATGATTGCCTTAATTTCCTCTTCATTAGAGGTGAGGTTTCCCTTTTCATCTTGGATACTGTCAATTTTGTTTTCTTCTTTCCTTTTTTTTTAAATTAGACTTATTAGTACTTTGTCTATTTTATTTGTTTATTCAAAGTACCAGCTACTCATCTTATTTAATAAATCAATAGTTCTTTGACTTTCAATTTTATTAATTTCTCCTTTGATTTTTTGGATCTCTAATTTAGTCTTCATCTGAGGATTTTTAATTTGTTTGCTTTCTAGTTTGTTAATTTGCATGCCCAATTCATTGACCTCTGCCCTTCTTAATTTGTTAATATATGAACTCAGGGATATGAATTTTCCTCTGATTACTGCTTTGATTGCATCCCATAAGGTTTGAAAGGATGTCTCTTCATTTGTCATTTTCTTTAATGAAGTTATTAATTGTTTCTACAATTTGTTCTTTAACCGGTTTTGGAGAATCGTATTGTTTAATTTCCAATTCATTTTTTATTTACCTCTTCATGTACCCTTACTAATTCTTGTTTTCATTGCATTGTGATCTGAGAAGGTTGAATTTATTATTTCTGCTCTTTAGTACTTGTTTGCAATGTTTTTATGACCTAATACATGGTCAATTTTTGTTTGTGTACCATGTGCTTCTGAAAAGAAGGTATATTCTTTTTTGTCCCTATTTATTTTTCTCTACATGTCTACTAACTCTAATTTTTATAAGATTTCATTCACTTCTCTTACCTCTTTCTTATTTATTTTTCAGTTTGATTTATCTAGTTCGGATAGAGGTCTCCCACTAGTATAGTTTTTCAATCTATTTCATCCTTGAGCTCCACTAGTTTCTCCTTTAGAAATTTGGATGCTTTGCCATTTCGTGCATACATGTTGAGGACAGATATTTCCTCATTTTCTATACTGCCTTTTATCAGGATGTAATTACCTTCCCTATCTCTTTTAACTAGATTTATTTTTACTTTGACTTTGTCAGATATCATGATTGCGACTCCTGCCTTCTTTTTATCAGTTGATGCCCAATAGATTTGGCTCCATCCTCTTACTTTCACCCTATGAGTATCTACCTTCCTCATGTATGTTTCTTGTAGATAGCATATCATAAGGTTTTGGATTCCAATCCACTCTACAATTTGCTTGCATTTTATGCGTGAGTTCATTCCATTCACATTCAGAGTGATGATTACTAGCTGTGTATTTCCCAGCATTTTGATTTCTACTCCTGGTCCCACCTTTTCTTCTTTCACTATTTCCTTCTACACCAATGTTTATTTTTAATCAGTCCCCCTATTTCCTACCCTTATTTTACTTCCCTTTCTACCCGCTCCCTTCTTGTTCCCCCCTTATTTTCCCTGTAGTCTTTCTAAAAATTACCCCCCACCCTCTCCCTCCCTTGTACTGCTTCCCTCCCCACCAGTCCATTTGTTACCCTTCTACTCCCCTTTAGGGCATAAATCTATTCTCTGCCCCAATGGATTGGATTGTTCTTCCCTCTTTGGGTCAATTTCAAAGCATGTAAGAGTTGAGTATTTTCTATCTCCAACCTCTTTACCCTTCCAGTGTATTGATGTTCTCCTCCCTCCCACGATGAGCTTCTTTGGGACATATAAATTTACCCCCATTTGTTTCTTTTCCCATTTCTTTTAGTATTAACCTCTTTTTTAGCTCTAGTTGTATATATGTACATATATATACACACACATGTATATGTATTTATGCATGCATATATATATACATATACACCTATTTATGTCTTGTCCTATCATCCTATACAATTTGTCACTGTTCCCTCTAAGTATAATTCTTCTAGCTGCCCAGGTGATTTAAGAATGCTTTCTTCCAGTTGAGCTAGTATCTTTTTTGTTTTCCAAATAGGAGACATTTATTTTGGTTTCTGAATTTTTTAAAAATACTTACCTTCCTTCTTAGAATAAATATTAAAACTATGAATCGATTACATCTTAGAGTTAATATTAAAACCAAACTATGCATTGGTTCTAAGGCAGAAGAGTGGTAAGGATGAGGCAATGGCGGTTAAGTGACTTGCCCAGGGTCATATAGCTAGGAAGTGTCTTGAGGTCAGATTTGAATTTAGGACCTATTGTCTCAAGGCTTAGCTTTCAAGTCTCGGAGCCACTCAGCTGCCCCTGGTCTCTGTATTTTTGCTGGGCTATATACTCCAATTCCACAGTCACTTTTTAGTTATCCATATAAGTGCTAACACTGTTTTGAGCCAATGCCTTAAGCCTATATTATTTATGAATGTTCACAATGCTAATATTAGTCTCTAAACTTCTTTGGAACATATTTTCTATAGCCCACATTTTGGCACTAACTCTGCTGCCTTAAATTGTTTAATCCAACAATAAATCAATATTTTTTTCAACACCCACCAATCACCAGGCAATATGCTAATACTTGAGAATCCAAAAATAGAAGCTAAGCAGTCTTTAAACAAAAGATCTCCATTCTATTGGGTATTAGGGATGGACAGAGGGAGAAACGAGGAAAGGATGACAATAAGCACTTGCATAGATACCTCGATAAATACAAAGTAGTTTTAGAGAGATGGGAAATACTAACCCCTGAAGGAATCAGGAAAGACCACTTATAAGGACAGCACTATAGCTGAATCTCAAAGGAAGACCTAGGTTCCAAGAGGCATAGGTGAAGGGCAAGAGAATTTCAAGCAAGATGGAAAGCATATGCAATGTGGAATGTCAAATATCAAGTAGAACGATTTGGTTGGAACATAGATGGGTAATATGTAATCAGCCTACGAAGATAAGCAGGTACCAGATTTTGAAGGGCTTGAAGTGCCACATTTTGTATTTTGACCTAGAGGGAACTGAGAGGCTCTGAAGCTTCTTGAGCAGGTAAGTGACAAGGGCATGCCTGTGTTGCAGGAATATCAATTTTATATTTCTGTGGAAGATAAATTGGAAAACAAAGAGATTGTATTCAGAAAGATCAATTAGAAAATTAACGTTAAGAGGAAAAAATCAAAATGATTGACTGATACATTGAAAAAAATCCAAAAACATGTGCAATTATATAATAACAGTATATCTACTACTTTCATGAAAGGTTTAGCTGGAGGTGTATTCTTATATCTAGTTATTCAAGCCATTCTTGATCTTTATAATTTTGCTATACTAACTTTTTTCTAAACCCTCACTATCCATTTAAGAATCAATATCGTGTATTGATTCCAAGGCAAAAGAATGTAAAGGGTGGTTAAGTGACTTGCCCAGGGTCATACAGCTAGGAATATGAAGCCAAATGTGAACCCAGGATCTCCCTTTTCTAGGACTGGTTCTCACTCTACTGAGCCACATAGCTTCCCCATGAATTAGATTTTAATGAGGCAGAACTGCATAAAGTTATCAATCTCACTCTATTACAGAGTAAAATAGATGGAATAGATAACTTCTAAGTGCTTGTCTCATTTCTCTTTTATGCCACTCTTAAATGGCGTATTATGGTTGCATGCTCTCCTCAAACTACAGAGTTCTTGGTCACATCAAGTACTGAGTTATTTTCCTTTATTTTATAGTATTTATGCATAGCTAGTATTTTGTAGTATTTATTCATTGGCTAGATTTGGAGGCCATATTTCCTTTTGCTATTAATATTTTCTTTCTTGACTTATCTTCTGATGCACCAGGTTTTTGAGTTACTTTTCTCCCATATTTTCCCATGTCACTCACTTTTTGACACCCTCCTCCTTCCTGATGATAGTTCCTTGTTGTTGTATCTCAAAGCATCTCTGCTTCTTCCCCTGCTGAGCAATTCTTGTTTCACTAACTTAGGTCTCTGACCCACGGATAAACTAAGCCACCTTTTTGCTAACTGCTCAATGACTTACAAGTGTCTTATTCATCCCAAAATAGAATCTGGACTAAAATAGTCCTGGTGTTAGGCCTGCTACCTATATAATATATTCAATTTTGCTATGGGTATCTTTCTTTCACATCATATTTCACTCTATAGCCTTGAGCATCATTTACCCAAGTTAGTCAATGCTAAAAAGAACTATACCATAAGAGAGAAAGAATTGTTCCCACTTGAAGTCATATTCAAGATATGGAACACTATATTGTGGATGCATCCACCCCATTTTTGTCTACACTGACCATAGGACACTTTTGGACTTCTAAACAGCTAAGGCCAGTGCCAGATCTGTTGAGTCTTATTTTTTCTAAAAGGATTGACTTAATCATCATTTACATTCCTATAATCCTTAGGCAAACTCACTGTCATAAAAACATGAATTTGGTTCAGACCTTGAATTTTATCAGCATTAATCCGCAATTGGAAATTTTAGGGGAAAAAAACAAATAAATAATGATCGAAAGAGAGATAAGTGGATGTGTGAATAAAGAAGTAAATAATAAATACTAAGTAGAGCGTGCCTACACTAAAATTGAGTTGCCTATTTTTCTAATCTCTTTGCCTAATGAAGTTAGTCTCTGGCTCATGTACTTCAACTTACACCTGTATATCCCTCTTTCTAAGGTCTTACAGGTGTTCTGCCATGATGGTTCAGCGATAGGACTTTTCCTGGCCCTCCTCATTGACTGAGATTTTTGTTGATTGCATCTGTGATATGATGCCAGGTGTATGAGCCCAAATCAAGGACCCAGGAGGAATGGGCAACAGGATTGCTGAAACCTTGCCAATTCCCTCTCAACTTTCAGAGACAAAAATGCTGGACTTTGTGCATGCTCCAAAATTAGCAGAGGCCCTCCACCAGTGCCACCTCAAAGAGTCATAACCTAGAGGCCCAGGAAGACATTTTATGGGCAAGGATTAAGAATGTGACCCCATCAGAATGTCAGCACCTTGAGAGCAGCAACTGTGTGTTTTTGCTTTTCTTTGATTTCCTAGCACTTAGGACAGGGTTTGGTGCAAAGTAACTGCTTAATGAATGTGTCTATGCTTGACTTTACTGACACAGCAGGAATTTTGGAACCCACCTAAACTGATGAAATGTATTCGCATCAACAAGGGAATGAAAGCCTCAGGAATAAAAAAACAAACAAAACAAACAAAAAAATCCCCAACAACAACCAAAAACTTAAACTTTTAGGAAGCAGCTTGAGCTGAGATAAGGCATTCATACTTTGGTATGTCCAAAACAATTGTTCCTTAATTTCAGTAGAACAGCTTGGCATTAGCCTCTCTTAAATGGCCAGGCTTTCCTTCCTCTCTGCCCTTATATATCAGTGCCTACAGTAATTCCAGTAATGGACATGCCCTGGCCTTTGTTAATGTAGTCTAAGATTATATTTGCTTTTTTAAAAAATCAGCTGTTTCATCATTAGTAGCTCATATTGAACTTTCAGTTTTCTATTTCAAACTTTACTCCATCACTTCATGAAGTAAGGATTACTCTTCTCTTCCCAGCCAGTTGGGAATTGACCAATTAATGACATCACCAGCCCAGATTCTGCCAGATCCTAACTGAAATGGAATGAAATGTTTTCTAACATTCATGATAGTTGGTCAGAGCATCCCTAATTTGTTGAAGAATTGTAATGATCAGAGCTTTCTTATTCATATTGACCCTCACATTAAGTTCCTAGACCTGCCTTTTGGAGCAACATAAAATAAGTCAAATCCTTTTTTACATGATTGTTCTTCAAAAATTTTAAGATAATTTTATTTCTTGGTTCTTTAGTGATTCTTAATATCATATGGTTTTCTGAAGCCCTCATCATTCATTCACTCTCCTTTGGATATAATCTAGTTTGTCAATGTTCCTCTAAAATGTCATAATTATAAATTAAACACAATACTCTAGATATGTTCTAACCAGTACAGAGAACAATATAGTTCATCGAATGGAATCCATTATTCGTTCCTTTATCCTGGACACCACGCTGACAAAAATATTAGATAAAACAGGGCACTAAGGCATAGTGCCAGAGACCTTCATAAAATAGGCATTGAAGTTACATCATTATTCTATGGATATGGAATTTCAACCAACTATAATGTCAGTCCAAGTGTTAATCCAATGCATATCTCTCCATTTTGTGCATAAGAATAGATGGGCTTTGTTGAATACCTATTTGAAATCTAAACTATAATTTCTTCCCTCACCTAACCAGCTTAATAACTTATAAAACATGAAATTGGCATGACTTGCTCATCACAAATCAATGCCAACTCTTAGCAATGACTGCTTTATTTTCTAAATTCACCAACTGTTTAATGATTCCTTTTAAAACATTTGTCTGGGATCAATATCAGATTTAATGATTTCCAAAATCTATCTTTTCCTTTGTTTTGAAAATGTGAACCTTTAATTCCCCATCATTTATAATTGCCATTTCCAGTCCTTCTGGTGCCTCATATTCTCTATAATTTCAAAGATTGCTGGCAATCACATCAAAGGTTCTTTTAGCAGCCTGGAATATAATTTAACCTGGATTACAGATCTGATTTCATTTAAAGCAACAAGATGCTTTTCTATTATCTTCTCACTTACCTTAGGTTTGAGTCTTCCCTTAATGAAGAGCATTTTACTCTTTTTAAAGTTTTTGTCAGTTTTCTTGCTAGAATCAGAAAAAGATGAGATTTAAATAGTTCTGTTCTCTCTTTGTCATCTATTAACAATACACTATCATATTCAATAACTACAAACAAGCCTTGAGGATTTAGGCTCCATTTTTGTTCTTAATGAATGATCTGGGACAGGATCAACATAGTGGATTAGGTGAGTTTACAATCACTCAGCAATGGGGAAAGCTCAGACCCAGGCTGGAGCTCCAAAATTGAATTAATTAACCCTTCCATGATCTCTAAAAGATTGGTCCCAACAGTAAAGGGTATCAGAGGAGGATATTTTTCCAGGAGGAGAAAGGAGGGTAGAGCTTCAGGGAAGATAGCAAAATGTCCAGGGTAAATGAATATTAAGCAAGATCTAGAGTCAGATTAATATAATGGGCAACTAGAAATTTTATAAAACATTACTCTCAGTGGAATCATTTCTGAGAGGGAAGAGCATCTACATCCCTTGGGGTATCAGATTCTATCTTACCCTACAGAGAAAGTGAGAAGGGAAAAACTAAGGGGAGGAGTGGAAAAAGGAGGGAAAGAAACGGGGGAGGGAATTTAAGAGACCCTAAAAAAATAAGAAGGGAACAAAAAGGGAGGGGGAAGAAAGGGAAGTAAAATAAGGGTGGGTAGGGATTAGGAGGACTGATTAAAAGCAAACCACTGGATTGAAAGAAAATAGTGAGAGAAGAAAGGGCAGAACTAGGAGAGGATATCAAAATGTTGGAGAATATAGAGGTGGCAACCATAACTCTGAATGTGAATGGGAAGAACTCACCAATAAAACATAAGCAAATAGCAGAGTGGATTAGAAATCAAAAACCTACCATATGTTGTCTACAAGTAACACACATGAGGAAGGTAGAAACACACAGGATGAGGGTCAAAGTCTGGAGCAAAATCTATTGGGGTTCAAATGAGAAAAAGGAGGCAGGAGTTTTAATCATGATATCTGACAAAGCCAAAGTAAAAATAGATCTCATTAAAAGAGAAATAGGGAACATAATTACATCCCGATAAAAGGCAGTATAAACAAAGGAAATATCAGTACTCAACAGATATGTATCCAAATATCTAAAGGAGAAACTACTGAAGTTGAAGGAGGAAATAGATAGTAAAATTATACCAGTGGGAGACCTGAACCTTCCTCTATCAGATCTAGATAAATCAAACCAAAAAATACAAAAGAAAGAGGTAAGAGATGTGAATGAAATCTTAGAAAAACTAGAATTAATAGATACGTGGAGAAAAATAAATCAGGACAAAAAGGAATACACCTCTTTTCAGCAGCACATGGTACATTCACAAAGATTTACCATGTACTAGGGCATAAAAACATGGCAAACAAGTGCAAAAGAACAGAAATAATATATTTAACCCTTTCAGATTATAATGTAATAAAAATAATAATTAGTAAGTGTACATGGGAGAGGCAAATTAAAAAAATAATTGGAAATTTAAAAATATGATTTTCCAAAACTGGTTAGTTAAAGAACAAATCATAGAAACAATTAATAATTTCATTGATGAAAATAACAATGATAAGACAGCTTTTCAAAATCTCTGGGATGCAGCCAAAGCAATACACAGGGGGAAATTTATATCCTTGAGTTCATATATTAACAAATTAGGGAGGGCAGAGGTCAATGATTTGAACATGCAAATTAAAAAACTAGAAGGTAAATGAATTAAAAATCCCGAGATTAAAACTAAATTAGAGATCCTAAAAATTAAAGGAGAAATTAATAAAATCAAAAGTAAAAGAACTATTGAATTAATAAGCAAGACTAGAAGCTGGTGTTTTGAAAAAACAAAATAGACAAAGTTCTTGTCAATCTAATAAAAAAGGAAAGAAGAAAATCAAATTAATAGCATCTAAGATGAAAAGGGAGACCTCACCTATAATGAAGAAGAAATTAAGGCAATCATTAAAAACTATTTTGCCCAACTTCATTGGCAACAAATATGGCAATTTACATGATATGGATTAATATTTACAAAAATATAAATTGCCTTTTATTAACAAAAGAAGAAATAGACTACTTAATCCCATATCAGAAAAAGAAATTGAATAAGCTATCAAAGAACTCCCTAAGAAAAAATCTCCAGGACCTGATGGATTCACAAGTGAATTCTATCAAACATTCATATAACAATGAATCCCAATATTATACAAACTATTTGACAGAATA